>NC_090745.1:42959642-42967142 GCF_036898095.1 Palaemon carinicauda
TTCGGTAACTTTAAAAGCTTTCAATTTTTTTATATAGTTCACTCCCCTACCTACCTATAACCAACATAGTACAATTATTGGTGGCATGTAGTACTGTTGAGAAAAAGGAAAATTAGAACAATTGAAAAGCTTGACTACAAAATTAATTCTACTTAGGCAGCTGTCATCTTCAATGAAATCTCCTTGAAACAAGGTCTACCTCCGAGAAATAATAATAATGATAATAATAATAATAATAATAATAATAATAATAATAATAATAATAATAATAATAATAATAATAATAATACCTCTATCAATCATATTATTTTTAAAGTACATCAAGAATAAATAGAAGCAGAAAAGAATAATGGCCAATAGCAATTTCAATCACATAAAATGGATATGAGAGCCTACACTGATCACACCTACTGACTTGAGACTCTAAGACAAGAAGATTCCAAGCTGTGAGTTAAAGAAATAGCTAAGTGCGATTGATTTGATCCTGTTATAGGCAATTGATTTTACAGCTTAAGACGGAAAAAAATATGGATTCCTCAGAATTTATATTTGGAAATTTGTGCTGAATGAGTCTTGTTTGGCCTTGTATATTTGAGGAAATTGTAGAGCATTGAAACGATAAAATAATAAGTAAACCAGACATATACGAGGTATAGAGACATTTTTTATAAGTACACATATTTGTGGGAAGCATTGCTGCTTTAAAATAAAATTGGCAGGCGCAGAGATCATGAAAAATAATCAAGGAAAAAATTACCCTAACTATATTGGTTATATTAAAAAAGTTACTAAAAAAGGAATGTAGTGATGACGACGATTTATTTCCTCTATCAATGCTGTCCACGTGTGCGGACATGATGCCGAACACACTTATGCCGAAAGACAAGAGGCCGAAGCCAACAAGCTGAACGGACAGGAAGCCGAACAGTCATGAAGACGATTGGACAAGAAGCGGAACAGTTATGAAGCCGAACGGACAAGAAGCCGAACAGTCATGAAGCCGAACGGACAAGAAGCCGAACAGACATAAAGCCGAACGGACAGAATGAATAATATTGAAAAAAATTCTTGTTAAGAAATATTTAAATATTTAGTTAAATAAAAGTTAGTTTTTCTTCATTATTATGTTGTGATTTATAATCATTTAAATAATTTTACATTTGAATGACATTATTCCAATAAAAAAAGTTTCATAAAATGCTTCCGAGTTCTTATTATTTATACCTCCTAAAACTGAATGTGTCGTGAAACTAAATTATCCATTCTTCATCCTGTCCGTTCGGCTTTATGTCTGTCCGGCTTCTTGTCCGTTCGGCTTCACGACTGTTCGGCTTCTTGTCCGTTCGGCTTCATGACTGTTCGGCTTCTTGGCTTCGGCCTCTTGTCTTTCGGCATAAGTGCATTCGGCATCATGTCCTACTACCACTGTCCAAGGACTACTGCTTCTTTAAGTGCTAACAATGGTAATGGTGATTAAATTGGCGTTTCTTTCATTGATGCCGTTGTGTTTGAACCACAGACTTTGACCGCACATCAGAAAGGTCCAGTTGGGGTTCACTGACAGTACTCACATAGGATGATTTTGTCATCATGCCTTGCATTGCTTTCATGCTAGAATTCTTTCATCTTCTAGACTAGTTACCCCCACACTGCACAATGTCTCTGAGAAGAACCTACTTCGGTATCTTCTGGATTGTTGTTGCATTTTTTAAGTGTTGCCTTTATGTTATCTTTATATCTTTTCATTCAACCTTACGTGTGTCAACGTGCATTAGGGAGCTGTTTGTTCATTACCTGACGAGAGAGGTGTTGTACATTACCTGACGAGAGAGGTGTTTAGGCATGCGTAAAATATGTCCAGTTCATCTCAACTTTCTCTTTGCTAGTGTAGTCTCTATGCTAAATGATTTGTTACGCTGTAATATTTATACATACAAGACTTTATCTCTCCATATTATTCCAAGGATACATTGTAAACATCTAATATGGAAGGCTTCCATAAGTTTCATGTGGTGATGATACAGTTCAGAATTTTGCACAATATAGTCAGGAGTAGAAGCATGCAGCTGCATAGACTGAGATTTCAATATCTATCTTCAGATTGTCGTTAGCAATTACTCTGGATTGAAGTTGTCCAAATGATGCTGATGCTTGGTTGATTTGGGATATGGTATCTTCGTGTATATTGTGTTTAAAGGAGAGCACATTGCAAAGATAAGTGAAATTTATTTGGAACGTTAAAGGCTTTTCATAATTATTTCTCTGAGCAATCATTCTGTTTTATCAATATCAATTTCAAGTCCCATAGCCTGACAGATAGAGGAGACTGTTTCAAGAAGAGTTAGAAAGCCTCAAGTTAATGAAAGGATAATCAAATTAACTGTTAAACCTAACTTCAAAGGAAGAATTCTAATTTAGTGACATCAATCGAATACTTACCTTTTATAAAAAGTTTAATGATAATAGCAAGAAAACTACGAATGAAGGCATAAACAGACTTTTTTTTCATTTAATGATATTTACACACTACAACGACATATTCTCTTTTTGTTTTTTTTTTACGTTATCTTACTATATAATAACTAACAAAGAATAATCTGGAGATTAAACCTCAAATCATAATCTCTTGGAAAATAAAGGAAAAACACAAATCCAAATTGATCATGATGGCTGCCAAAAATATATAACAAAATGCATAGAATCCCTAGCCTGATATGACATAAGAGACTGGCTATATCAAATATTTAAAGATGGAATGTTACATCAGAGCTTCATGCATCTAATAAAAAATAATCGACAATCTAATTTTTTCATTAACTTTGTTGAATATCTCTTTTGAACTACAAGGAAAATAGGTTTTCAAATGTAAATAATTATGATTATGGACCAATGTTTCATGAAAAAGTGTATTAAGACAATCATAAAAATACTGCAGGATATCTATATAAGTTTGAGAATGAGGATTTTTTTTAACCAAACTATCTTAGATTCTAAAGTGACTACGAAAGACTTGATAAGAATCAGCGTTAATTTAAGGGGACCAATTTGGTTTACTAGTCATCAATGTCAAACCTGCTTACTTCATTCATTTATCATAAATTTGAAAAAATCTTAAGTCTTTATACAATAAAGTTTGTTCATTAATTTCTTTGTTTCCCATATTGTTGTAGTTTTAATTTCCACCACCTTGTTCTTCATATTAGAATGTAATATCAATGATTCAATAATTAAAGTTTACATAAAGTCACCTAATGATCGTTCAATAAAGCTTTTGTTACTTGATATTAAATGGACCCATATAATAGAAGTTTTAGCCTTTATCTCAAACCTAAATAGAGTTTTGTTAAATTGGAAAGACATTGTCTTTGGATTTTGTATGCTACTCATACACCATAAGCCTCTTGGAATTGCCATTTCTCAAGAGGATCAGGGAGATACGAATAAGTTCGGCCTGAGTTTCGATGCTACTGTATAAACTAAGCTGAGCAACCTTGGCTTGTGCCTGAATGAAGCTAGTGAATGCCCTGACAGGTACAAGGCCTCACTATCAAGGCCTACACCCTTAGGACCCCCTCTTATTGTTCATTTAGGTCCAAAACTCATGAAGAACTTAATTATATTTCCCATGTCATCATAAACAATGATTATTCAAGCAATATAGGGAAAACAAGCTGCCTATGGACTCTTGGTACAAGGACGAGCCATGGACTGATAATACAACCAATGCCATCAACCTTCACTACCAAGGTTATATGCATAAAATCACCTGAAAAATGAGAATGCTATGAGGGACATCGTCAAAAACATCGTCTCATTTGTGGATAAAAATATTGAGATTAAAATGACCATCAACTAACAAACAGCCAAGATGAAATCCCTCATAATGAGAAACAACCCAGCCCCGCCGACACAGGACTTCCTTAGACAGACCAACATAGTTTACTCCTACCAAAGCCCAGCCCAAGTATGCTCTGGATGATATATAGGGATGACTACAATGCGTCTGTCTGAGTAATTGTCAAACCACGTCAAGCAAAGGTGCCATTAAAACACATGCCCTCTAATCTCTTGATAACAGCATCAGAAGGGATGAGATTGTTAAGAACTCCAAAATTATAGGCAGTGCTCCTGACAGCAGAAGACAGAGAATACTTGAAGCACTCCTCACACAATGGGAGAAATCCCTTCCCAATACAATGCAGATGTTCCTTCTCCCCTCCTGCCCAAATACTAACATACCAAATACCAAACATGTACCCTACCGAATATGGAAACGAAATCAAGATGACCACAATCAGACATGCACACCATTCATTGCCCAGTTGTTGATGGACAGTAGGGAAAATCAATGCCTAGCAGTGACAGGAACGGCAGTCTGGCTGTGACTCAGTCGTACCCAGCAAGCACATCAGCTAATATAAATTCGGTGCGAAGCTTATATCCTTACCTGCTCTGCCCCGTGGTGGAGGCGGCCATTGTAAATTCAGCACCACTTCCTTCAAGCCAGAAGTGATCATAAAAAAAGACGTTGCCACTTCCATTTCAAACACTTTAGCTTGGTGATGGAAGGTTATCACTCTCGAAACGGGTTGCTATAAACAGTACTTTGCTTACTTTGTATAACATTCAGTAAACTATATATTAAAGACAATTTTGACCTATCTTGGATTTATCTTATCCAGGATGAAGATTGAATTTTGTCCTGTTACCGACGGAATGCCGTTATGCTGAAAAGAAAATAATTAGATATATTAAGAAGATAAAATACAAACTCAATGCTACTGACGCACCGATCATATTCATGAAGACATGCCTTGAAGAGGGTCAACGACAATAATAATAATAATAATAATAATAATAATAATAATAATAATAATAATAATAATAATGAAAATAATAATAATAATAATGTTTTGATGATTTTCATAGTAATAGCAATTTTAATAATAGAGAGGCCTCTGTGATGAGTAAATATGTCATTTTATTTCCATGTGGAATCGAGCTTTTAATTTTTGTGATTCAATTGTTGAAATAGTTGCTGTTAATTTGTTGGTTATGTTTATTTTATTTGGATTTCTATAGTGCATCTCATAGATTTTAATTTACTTTTCTGCTCTATATTTTATTTAGTTAGTCTGTGCGATCTTCGATTACTGTTTATTAGTAAAGCTTCATATTTCATAGACGCAATATGACAGTTCTTTTATTCTATTCTAATTTTCAACTATAACATATATTCTATGAATTTACCCTTGTTCCTTTACTTGTTATATTTTTTTAAATTACTATGTTCCATTTATTAAAACCAAAAGTTTACTACAAATTTGTTTTCAAATTTTGAAAGGATAATGCATAAAAGAAATAAACTCCTTTTGATTTGCGAGTATTGCACACAGATGTTGAGTCTCATACCTTGAAATTCCAATCGGAAAAAAAAAATATTATTGATTCTAGTAATTTAAATAAAATAAATATATGACATCTGACGTACTGAAATTTCCTCAGAGAAATTGAGAGAAACAGATGTGACAAGAAAATAATTAAGAGATTTGAATGTTAGCTTTCGAGTTCTCTGAAAATGTTGAGCTCACATGGAAAGACATTCTCATCTTACAGAGGAAAGGCCAAATCTTCTTTCAATTGTTGTATTGTGAACACTATTTGAGATTGTACTTTTTATTTCTTCAGTGCTAATACTAAATTACACCCTTTTTTTTATTCTGAGTCACCCACGTTAGAATATTAGACGTTATTACTTTTATTTGATTATCTAATATATATATATATATATATATATATATATATATATATATATATATATATATATATATATATATATATATATATATATATATATATATATATGTATATGTATATACATATATATATATATATATATATATATATATATATATATATATATATATATATATATATATATATATATATATGTATATATATATATATATATATATATATATATATATATATATATATATATATATATATATATATATATATATATATGTGTGTGTGTGTGTGTATATATATATATATATATATATATATATATATATATATATATATATATATATATATATATATATATATATATATATATATATATATATATATATATATATATATGTACAAAGAGAGAGAGAGAGAGAGAGAGAGAGAGAGAGAGAGAGAGAGAGAGAGAGAGAGAGAGAGAGAGAGAGAGAGAGAGAGAGGCGGGTATACATGATGTAAATTTTATAAATAAAAAATTCAGGTGAAACACCGTCAAGGAGTTTGTTTTCCCTTGCTACATCTTTAAGGATATTTTTTTTTTTACCTGGGTCGCGTGGCGTAATGATTTTGACCATGTTTTAATTTTCGAGATTTATGAGGAGTTTTATTATTATTCTACATATGTTGCTAATATCTATATTTTTATCTTCTATGTTGAAAATGTAGTAATGAACAGGGAAGAAGCAGATTGTCATAACTGGAAATGGTATCTGTAGAGTCAATTGAGCTTTAGAATTGAAATATCAATGCAAAGCAAAGGCCAAATCTATACCAATCAAATCTTTTCTAAAAGCCCCAAGTACCACAAATCATGCTTGTATACACCTATATATGTAAAGGTCAATTACAGTCTTATTCTTTATGTATCCGATAAGAATGAGTTTCATTGTTTTTTTTTTTTTAATTAAATTATCTAAGTATTTTTCTTGAGTATCATTATCAAAGGTATTTATTGCTCTCCTTGTTTGATATAATATCGAAATTCATATTCATGTCTAAAAATTCTTATAGGTTTCAAGTGAATATTTTTTTACACTGATTGGAACCCATTTTTATTCCCATTGAACACATTAAAGTGTAAATATTTGCCATATGCAATGTATACATTTCAAAAGAAAACATAATCTATTTACTTGTTTTCTGATTATCGTAAGCATTGAAAAATCAGGTTAACTTTTATGAAAATGGATCTTTTTGTAAGCATAAGTTCCTTAAAAGGACAGACTACCATATCAATTTAAAGTGCAAAACGAAATGCAACAATAAGAAAATAAAATGAACCCAAACCAGTGAATGTTTTGCTTTAAAATTGCGATAGAACTGCCATTGTTATATATTGATTTTTCATCATCATTTTCCCATCCCCCTCTGCCTAGTGACACTAGAGCCTTGTTTGGCTTTCTCCATTCGTCATCTGTTTCACGCTCCACAGTCCTCAGCCTAGTAGGCCTGGTCTTTCTACTCTTCTTGTGCCTTGAGGAGCCCAGTTAAATGTTTGGTGAACAAATATTTCTTGGGGAGTGCGAAGAGCATGCCCACACCATCTCCATTTACCCCCCTGTCCTACCATATAACTCCTTATATTCTTCTGGAGGCTTTGTTCTCATATCTGCAAAATCTGTTGCATATTATTTCATTGTCATTCCATGACTTATGTCCAGACTATGAAAGTGATCTCGCTGAACTGATATATAACCTTATTTTATA
>NC_090745.1:42972142-43034642 GCF_036898095.1 Palaemon carinicauda
AAAAGTTATTTGTTCGAGAGCTCTCTTTGTATTAATTCCTTCTCCAGTCCTGTCACATTGGTTACGTTAGGGATGTGTCAAACACTCAGCCTGCATCTCAACTCACCACTTTGTTTGCTGTATCGTCCTCTTATATCCATCTCCAACTCCGACTCCTCTGTTCATGCAGCCACAATTGGAATCATAGCCTTCACCAGTAAAGATGCAGTTACCTAGTTTGAGTGCCCGAAGGATCAGTTCAGCATCAAGGGCACGACCCACTCAAGCAGCAAAGCTGACCACAAGTCACTGTTGTGTTTTTGAGAACAAAGTGAATCCCCCACGCAGTAGAATGTATGGAGGATACTTGGTCAGTGATCAAGCTACCCATCACACATCTATGCAACTCAATGCTCAGACCCCAACTAACGTACTCAACGGCCGTTGGATGATGCCTGTTGCTATCCGTTGTGCTACTACCACTCTAGATTTGGGGCTACTGCTAAAAAATGTGCTAACAGGTGTCAATCATGGAGGTGGCGTCCCCAATAACTAATCTATTCTCCATGTGATTCATGATTTAATGTGTGCTTTTATATATATATATATATATATATATATATATATATATATATATATATATATATATATATATATATGTATATATATATATATATATATATATATATATATATATATATATATATATATATATATATATATATATATATATATATATATATATATATATATATATATATATATATATATATATATATATATATATAACATAATAGGCAACATATTCCTTGGTGTACTCCACTGTTCACTGGAAATTAATTAACTTTAGCTGTGCGGTTACTGTGCTCATGAACAGACTTAATCAGATTTACACATTAAAAGGAACTCCATAATAAAGTAGGACTCACCACGAAACTCTATCAAAGTTTATTCAATGCCCACAAATGCCATATGTGGATTTCTATATTCTATATATTGCTGTATCACATGTCTTGAAATGAAAACTTGATCAGTACAACTTCTACCTTTTTTAAATCCTGCTTGTTCTTTTATCAGCTTTTCATCAACCGGTCTCTCAAGTTTCATTAGAATGAGCATACTATATATTTTCATGACAACTGACGTAAGTGTGATGCCTTTGTGATTATTGCAGTAAATCAAACCTCGTATTTTTGTCACTTTCACCACACTCCTAGCTCCCTTTCATCGGGTTTTTCCTCTTCACACCACATTCTACAAAATAATCTTGTAAGTATTCTGGGAACCACTTCATTTTTTGGCCAATTTTATATCAGCAGATATTCCATCGTATCCAGGGTTTTCATTCACATTAATTCTTTAATGACATTTTCGACTTCAAACACACTTAATTTATTCTCCATATCTCCTATGCATGACTTTACTAAAGTTTTCCATCCGACGTTGCCTTTCTCCATCTTCTGTTGTTGTAACAGAGTAATCTCTCTTTTAGATTGGCAAATGCTTCTTCTTTGCCCCATTATATATTTCGTTAATAATACTATGATCATTTCTTAAACCACATTCACTACTCAAATCCATAGCTTTGTCAGCCTCATCTGCTTTCATGTATAAGTATCTCTCCAGTCATTCCTGGCTTTTGTTTTGACGTCACTATCAATACTGAAATACTTAACATGCTCTACCTTTAATTTTCATTACTTCCTCAAAAACTTCCAACAATCAATTTTTGTCTTGATCTCCTTTTTATAGTATCCAAAGTATCATTAATTATCCATGGATTTCTCCTTGAAATTGCATGGCCAAAACTTCACTACAAACTGACTGACATATGTTCTTAATACCCCACCCTTTTTTTATTCATTATCTGCTTTTCGTCTCTTGAAATATCTAAGACTGCATATCTATTCCTATATTCAATTGCAAATTTTTCTTTATGCTCATCTTCTAGAAGCATAGTTGTATCTAACCTAGGTATTCTATCTACATTTTTGTTGGATGCTTTAAGTTTTAATTTCTGTGTGGCATTGAGGAGCTGGTGATTACTACCAATATCTGCACCTCCATAAGCTATTAAATTTCTCAGATTCCTCCTTCTCTCTTTTTTAATGGCTATGTGATCTGTTTGATTTTTGTAATTGCCTTTTATTGGGAAAAGAGTACCTCCAATAGTAAATTTTTTTTCAACACCCCTCACTTTCTCTATACCTTCATTATTCCTTCCAACTTCAGCATTGATGTCACCAATCAATTTCATATCTTTCTCTTAGATCTCATCTATTACACTCTGTAGTTTATCTTTCTTTTCTTCAGGGGATTCATTTGTTGGGTCATGGAAAATTATAGGATTCATATTGCTCAGCTTTGATTCATACATTACAAGTAACTTTCTAGTATTTAAGGATCTCATTTCCAGTAATGCCTTTTATGCTGTTGGTGTTATCATTATTCCTACCCCTTATCTTCCAACTCCATCCGTTCTTCCTGGGTAAATATATATATGTATATATATATATATATATATATATATATATATATATATATATATATATATATATATATATATATATATATATATATATATATATATATATATATATATATGATCTTACTGGAATTAATATGGACTGGCAGGGGTCATATGCCTTAGTTAGATAGGCACTCCATATTACAAGGAACTGGCTATCCTTACCCGAATTTAGCCAATGATTTAGTCAGTCTATGAGATGCGAAAAAGACTAAGTGGCCCCTAGTCACAGGCATAGCAGGGGTCTAAGAATCTACTGGTTCATAAATACTAAAGAAAAATCTGAATTTGATAATTGTAATGTTAAAACCATGAATTAGATTGGGAAGTTACAGCAAGGGGAAAAGTAATTCATAAAATATAGTTTTGGTATCTTGGCTCTAAGTGAAACACATTGAAGGGAGATTGGTGGGGAAATTATAGACCAAGGCAATATATACATCTACTCAGGAAGAACAGATGGAGTTGGAAAATGAGGGGTAGGGAAGATGATGGCACAAAGAGAAGAAAATGCATAAACGGAAGGGAGAGCTGTAAATAGTAGGTTGTTAACTGCAAATTTTTAATCGAAGCCGTGTAATATGATGATTGTAGTTTGCTATTCACTAAAAAATAATTAACCTGAAGAAAGGAAAGATGAATACTATAAAGAACTGCAAGGTGTATTAGATGAGATCCCAGAGAGAGAGATGAAAATTGTAAATGGTGTCTTCAATGTTAAAATTAAAGGACTAATCAAGGTATTGAGAATGTGATGGACATTTGGGATCTTGAGAAAGTTGCAAATGTAAATGGGACACATTTTATTTGTTTTGTTCAACAAAAAATATTGTTATAGGAGTTACTTTTCTCCATCTCAAAGGCATCCACGGATATATATGGACTTCACCCTTTGGTAGTTACAGAAATCAAATAGATCACATAGCCATTAATATAAAGAGAAGGAGGACTCCGAGAAATGTAAGAGTCTATGGAGGTGCAGATAGCACACAAAAATTATACTGACAAATCTTTGGTCGCACAGCATCTTCAATGCTTAATCACTTTGAGACTACTAAAATTACTGCCAGATCCTTGGTAGCGATTCTGAGCTCCTCATTTGCACAGTGAAATGTAGATATAATACCTTGATTAGATACAGCTAAACTTCTAGAAGTACAGAGAAACCTTTACAATTGTATGTGAGAATTGATTTGCAGTCGTAGAGAATTTAAGAGACGAAGAGCAGACAATTATTGAAGAATGGTGCGATATCAAAAACATATATCAATAAGTTGCTAGTGAAGTTTTCCCACATATAGTTACAAGGAAAAAACTATGGATATCAAAAGATACTAAGGATACTATTAAAAGGAGACAAAAACCGGAATTGATTGTTGAAAGTTTTCGATGTAATGAAAATTGCAAGGTAGAGAGCATGGTAAGTATTTTAGTCTTGATAGCGAGGTCAAAAGAAAGGCTATGCATTCAGGGAGTGGCTATAGTGAAAGAATTACTCATTCAATTATTTTTGAAAGCTCTACAAGGGCAAAGAGAAAGAAGCATATCTCTATCAAAAAGAGAGATGGATCTGTTATAACAACAGAAGAGGAAGAAAGGCAACGTTGGATGGAAAACTTTAGTCAGGTCATAATTAAGAGATATGAAGGTAATAATTTGATTATTATACCTAGTGCTGAGGAAGACTTTCATGTTCCCATGAATTATTTCAGCGTGGTTGAAGTCAATGCTATCATTAAAAATCCAAGAGGTGGAAAGCCCCTGGATACGATGGAATAACTGCTGAGATGATATTACCGAAAATGAATTGAATCCCAGAATACTTAAAAGATTATTTTGTAGCATGTAGTGTGAAGAGGTAAAACCTGATGAAAGGGATCTACAAGCATTGGTGAGAATGGCAAAAAAATCTTACTGATTGTAATAATCATAGAGGCATCACACTTACATCATTTTCAAGAAAATATATAGTACACTCATTCTAGAGAGAATAGAGAGAAAGACTGAAAAAAAAATCTGAGAGATGAACAAGCAGGATTTGTTAAAGGTAGGAGTTATACTAACCAAATTTTTATCTTAAGACATGTGATACAGCAATTTGTAAGATATAGAAACCAACTTTTGATGGAATTTGTGGACTATGAAAAAACCTTTGCTAGTTTGCGCCTGCCAATTTTGTGGAGAGTCATGAGTTATTATGAAGTTCCTCTTAAATATGTTAATTTGATTAAGTCTGTTCATGAGCATAGCAAGGGCAAATTTAATTTGAGTGGAGTCCCATCAAACAAAATTCCAGTGAATTGAGGATTACTCCAAGGGAATGTGTTGTCACCTATGCTGTTTATCCTCCTCATGGATTTTTCAATGCATAAAACAGTTGAGGATGGTGAAGATGTATTTGAATGAATTGATACCAGGCAATTAGCTGACCTAGAGTATGCTGATGATGCTGTCCTTATTTCTAGGGGTGCTTAGATAGCTGAGAAAAAATTAATTTTCCAACGTTTGAACTAGTGAATTAGTTGGAAATGGATTTCCCCTGATTGGTCAGTCTCAACTTGTTTTGTAGTCACGTGATCAGTGGTAACTTCGTTAGCTCCGTGCTAAGTATTGTCATTCAGCGTTGGACACTTCAAGTGTACAGATACAACTTTACTTATGGAGGACGACCTTATGTCACGTGGCAAAGACCAAACGGAACAACAAAACTCGGGTGGTATTGTATTTGTGCTACAACAAGTTTTAGAGCAGCTAAAGCAAACAGAAGAGCGAGTTGAACCAATTGCGAGAGGAGGTGAAAGACAGTAACGTTTCTGTTAAATCTGAGGTCACCAAGTTGTTGGAGAAAGAACTCACGTGGAAACGTGAAGGTAACAAGCAGCAATATAATTTCAACTGTGACATTAATCAAGACTGTGTTCAGGCTTTGTGGGCTATTACCAACAATAAATTTGATTATGCTACAAATTTGCTAAAGGACTGCTCAGAAAAAATAAAAAAACGCGATAAACTTATACACATTGCCGACACCTCGGAGGCAGGGTGGGATACAGTGAAATTATACAAAACGAATCCAGTCGCTAGTGACAGCGAAGATGAGTCCAGGATTAACAAAGCAGAAAACAGAGCTCTCAAGAAGAGGAAACAGGCAGTTACGAGAAGAGAAGCATCAAAAAAGCGTTCCCAAATTCATACTGCCGGGCCTCTTATTTATCCTGATCAGTTTAGTTCATCACAGTCGTGGATGAGTCCAACTTTTGGAACGGGAGACTGTCATAATTTTCCAGGACCATCAGGTAATTTTTGTGGCTTCGGTGGAAGGAAAGAACCGTCGGGATGTTGTTTCTCCCGTGGGAACTTCCACCACTACAGAAAAGAATGTCCGCTCAACAAGTTCAACCAGTCGGGATGTTGTTTCTCCCGTGGGAGCTTCCAGCACTACAGAAAAGAATGTCCGCTCAACAAGTTCAACCAGTCGGGCGAGTTCAGCAGCAAACCTCAACAAATTAACAGATGAGTATGATTCTATTTTTAGTAACAGCGTTAATGATAATTTCACTACCGATTATTTTGAATATGAGTCAGGTCGTAAACAAATTATTGTGAAAGGAATGTAAGGACACCGCCCTTCGTCGTCCAGAATCAACAAACTGCTAATTTATTTGAATTCTCCTTTCGCCACACCGTGGTTTCCCATGTATATGTATTCCGCTCTATCAGAGCTACATTTTGACATATGTATCATTTCATTACATTTTTCTGTTAACTCATAATTCGTATATTTGTAAGTGTAAGAAAACACATATATTTTGGCGGGCAATTCATTTTGATTTGGCGCCAGCGCGATCCTACCTTTCCGTCCGCACCTTGTAATATACTCCCATGCACATTTGAATAAAGCATCAGTTGATCTTGGTGACGCTCATCTCATTGTCCTTACAACTGGTGACCCCGGAGTTGAAAGTAGCATCAGCGGTTTAGGCTTTGCCATTAACGGACTTATTACGGCCATGCTACCTCCTCTATACTCCGTTACCTTAGACATGAGCCTGCCTTTGGTTCTCCCATACTTCGTTGCATGTAAGGCAGTAGGATGAGCTTGACTGACATATCAACTTCTCACCTCTTCGCCGACTCGTCGTCTGGCCACGATGCAGGAAGCAACACGCCCATCGCACCCAACGGCCTCGCCTCCACGCCCAAAGTCAAACTGCCGCCCTTTTCTCAACACAACACAGCTTCCTGATTCCTGAGAGCAGACGTACTCTTCCGCGTCGCTAGACTCAGGGAATCCTGCGCCAAGGCTGACATCGTTCTCACCTCCATACCTGAAGAGGTATTTGACAAGATTTCCCCATGGCTCGACGCCCAGGCCAGCCAAGTTTCATACGACAACCTGAGAACGAAACTCACCGGTATCTACTCCCTCTCCGTCTCAGCAAGGGCAGAGAAAGTACTTGACCTCGCCGGCAAGCCCATGGGTGACACCTCTCCTGTTGAGGCGTGGGACGAGTTAACCAGCCTGCTCTTGCTCCCCGAAACAGACAGCAATGGCCGACGACGTGAGATTAGCTTATCTCGCGAGATCTTTCTTCGACGCCTACCACAGGACGTAAGGGCCCGATTGACAGACGCTGACCTCCTACAAGAATTTCCCGAGGTTTTCAAGCCCAAGCTCCGACACTCACCTGGTTCCCCATCCAAGCACGGGATCTACCACCACATCACAACGACAGGACCTCCTACTCACGCCAAATTCCGCCGCCTACCGTCCCAGAAACTGAAGGATGCCAAACGCGCCTTTGAGAACATGGAACGCATGGGTATCTGTAAGAAAGCATCGAACCCCTGGGCATCGCCCCTACACATGGTAAAAAAGCCGGACGGGTCCTGGAGACTTTGCAGCGACTACAGGCGCCTAAACCTCATCACAACGCCCGATCACTACCCGCTGCCCAACATGCAGGACCTAACGAACGCGTTGCATGGCACGAAGTATTTTACCAAGATGGACCTCCTAAACTCTTACTTCCAGGTCCCTGTATTTCCAGAAGACGTCCCGAAAACTGCCATTGTAACGCCGTTTGGATCCTACACCTTCGCATACTCAACCTTCGGTCTACGCAACGCCGGGGCGACCTTCCAACGACTAATGGATAGCATTCTGGGTGACCTACCTTTCTGCGTCTGCTACGTCGACGACATCCTGATATTCTTGAAAACCAAGGAGGAACACCGGAAACACGTCCGCACCGTCCTCAAACGGCTACAGGAGAACGGCCTGGTCGTACGTTTCGACAAATGCATGTTCGGTGAGGAAGGAGTGGATTTCCTTGGTCACCGCGTATCCTCGTGCGGGGTAAAACCCATGACAACGAAGGTTAACGCCATTAGAAAGTTCCCGATACCTACGACCATCCGCCAACTTCAGGAGTTCCTGGGGATGGTCAATTACTATAAGCACTTCATCCCCAACATCGCACAAACCCTGTCACCCCTCGACAACATCCTGAGGGAAAAGCGAAAAAACTCGAGTGGAGTTTGCCCCAGTAACAGGCATTCGGCCGGACGAAGGATGCCCTCGCTAATGCCACCACCCTGGCTCATTTCGACGACAACGCGCCCCTGCGACTAACGACCGATGCCAGCAACGTCGCCTGCGGGGCTGCGCTGGAGCAACTCGTCGATGGTTCTCCTCGACCGCTGGCATTCTTCAGCAAGAAATTGAAACTCACCGAAACAAGATACAGCACCTTCGATAGGGAACTCCTCACCGTCTACCTCGCCGTCCACCACTTCAGGCACATCTTGGAGGGCACTCCCTTCACAATTGCGACGGACCATCAACCCCTCGTAAATGCTTTTACGAAATCGACTGACGCATGGTCCTACCAACAACAACGTCATCTCGCAACAATCGCCGAATTCGGGTGCACCATACGTTACGTCCCAGGAAAGAAAAATCCAGTCGCGGACGCCCTTTCAAGGATTGAAATTGACGCAATCCACCTGGGAATCGACTACGCCAATCTCGCAACCGAACAACGCACCGACCGAGAAGCACAGGATCACCTGACGGGGCCATCTGCGCTCAAGATAAGTGCGATTCCCCTCGGACCAGCAGGAGTAACTATTATTTGCGACATCAGCCCTCTACACCACCCGATGTCTTGGGGGGGGGGGGAGTACTTGTAAGGACACCGCCCTTCGTCGTCCAGAATCAACAAACTGCTCATTTATTTGAATTCTCCTTTCACCACCCCATGGTTTCCCATGTATATGTATTCCGCTCTATCAGAGCTACATTTTGACATATGTATCATTTCATTACATGTTTCTGTTAACTCATAATTCGTATATTTGTAAGTGTAAGAAAACACATATATTTTGGCGGGCAATTCATTCTGATTTGGCGCCAGTGCGATCCTACCTTTCCGTCCGCACCTTGTAATATATTCCCATGCACATTTGAATAAAGTATCAGTTGATCTTGGCGACGCTCGTCTCACTGTCCTTACAGGAAGATCAAGAGACAATTTAAAATTTTGGAAAGACATTGGATCTAGTAACTTTATTATAGACATAATAGAAAATGGGTACAGGCTACCATTTTATTCTAAACCACAGTCGGCACAGTTAGATAACAACCTTTCTGCAAAGAAAGAACCAATTTTTGTTGAGGAGGCTATTTCGAACTTATTGGATAGGGGATTAGTTGAAAAATGTATAGAGCCGCCATATATTGTAAATCCTTTGACAGTTTCTATTTAAGCCAAGGGAAAAAAAGAGATTGATATTAGATCTCAGGATAGTTAACCAACATTTATGGAAACAATCCATAAAGTATGAAGATCTAAGGTTAGTTTTAGAATATTTAAAGCCAAATTCTTTCATATTTAAGTTTGATATTAATAGCGCCTATCATTTTTTTTTTTTAATTTATCCTCCACACACTAATTTCCTGGGCTTTGCATGGCAAAACAAACAGGGTGAAAAACAATTTTTTTAATTTTTAGTACTACCGTTTGGAATTTCAACTGCACCATATTGTTTTGTTGAATTAACAAGGCCTCTTATCTCCAAATAAAGAGGTGAAGGAAAAAAGGTTGTTATTTCTAGGCGATGGCTTTGGTTGTAATGATACATACGATCTTTGTTTAGAAATGGCCAATTCTATCAAAAATGATCTGATTGCCTCTGGTTTTGTTCCAAATGTTGAGAAATCTCAGTGGGAGCCAGGGCAAAAAATTGAGTTTCTAGGGCATGTTTAAATTCTAAGAACTTTACTATTTCCATACCTAAAAAGAGAATCGAAAAAGCTGTGAACACGATGTTAGAGATTGAAAATAGTATGAGACCACATAGGCGAGTTCATGTTAAAAAAGTTGCCAGTTTTGTAGGGCAGGTTATTTCTATGTCAATTGTTGTTGGTAATTTGTGCCAGTTCATGACAAGATATTTGAGCATCGATATTTTTTTAGCACCAAATTGGTCATATTTCATAGTTATCTACTCAAAGTTTGGAACAGTTAACGTTTTGGAAGAAAAATTTGACTGAAATCAATTGTAGGCATCAGAATCACAATCCTTCTTACACCAAAATTATTTATACTGATGCAAGTACAATAGGTTATTCTGGATATGAAGTGAATACACCAAATGGTATGGTTCATGGGGCTTGGGGCATTGAGGAGGCTGTGAAGTCTTCTACTTGGAGGAAACTTATGGCAGTATTTAAGGTGCTTAAAGCTTTAAGCATCGTTCCTGCTTCGAACAGGGTTAAGTGGTTCACAGACAACCAAGGTGTTGGTAGCATTATTGAAAAAGGATCAATGAAAACAGAATTACAAGATCTTGCTTTCAAAATTCATTCTTTTTGTGTTAAATATTCAATTATTGTAGATATTCAGTGGATTCCCAGGGAAAAGAACCAAATTGCAGATTACCTTTCTAGAATAATAGAAAGAGATGATGGGGGTTATCTCCCTTTATAATTAATCTCATTATTGAAAAATGGGGTACAATTGATATTGATTGGTTTGCTTTTCCTCACAATGCCAAGCTACCTGTATTTTATAGTAGATTCTGGAATGAGTTTTGTGCAGGGGTTGATGCATTTAGTGCAAATTGGAATGCAAAATTTGGTCTTTTTGTACCACCTGTTACACTTGTAACTAGAGTATTCTCAAAAATGTTGAAAAAAAAAATGCAAGAGAAATCATGATTACTCCTGTATGGAAATCTGCTCCATTCTGGCCTCTCTTATGGAAGGGCAATAATTTTATTGAGTATGTTGTGGACTGCGTGGATCTGCCCACAAAGAAAGAATATTATGTGACATGTAAAAATGGTGCAGGAATTTTTGGAAATGAGGACATGTCATTTAGAATGTTAGCATTAAAAATTATATGTTAAAATCTGTTTCACCATTGTGAATGGTTAATGCTTCCACAAATAAAGAATGTTGTATTTGTTGGCGTGGCTGCCATTATAATTGCTAGACGGAGGAGTTGAGTGGTTTGCCCATCTTGGCTGACAAGCTATTATAATATTTGATAAGATGGTAGAAGTAAATTGGAAGATTTTCCTTGTATAATATTGTTACATGAAGAAATGTATGCTAACTATTTGTTTTTCTCTAAATATGCTTTTCCAGTGTTTCTCTGATGATATTGAAGAGTTACTAGAAGTGCTGGCAGAGAAGGTGTCGCTTATTCCGGAACTACTGGTGTCAGCCCGAGCAGATAGTACCACAAAAAGTTATATGAACGCTTTTCAAAGATGAAGGTTTTGGGCATCTAGTAATTCTGTTGGAGAAGAGAACATCTTGCCTGCTAAGCCTTTTATATTTGCATTATATTTGTGTTCACTTGTCCAGAGTATAAGTACTCAAAGTCCTATGATTAAAGCATTTTACAGTGTAAAATATATTCATGATTTATATGGAGTGAAATCCCCTACAGAATCTACTCTTGTTAAGAATCTACTGGAGGCAGCCAAAAGAAGGCTTTCTCATTCAGTAGTAAGGAAGGAACCTATTACTTCAAAAATACTCGGTGACATGTATGATAGATTATTTCAAGTTGGAAATGTAAAAACAACCAGATAACTATTTGTGCTTGTCATTTAGCTTATGCAGGGTTTCTCTGAAGTTCTGAACTGTTAAATATAAAATACTCGGATGTTGTCATAGATTCTTCACATTTATGTATATTCATAGAGTTTAGTAAAACTGATCAGTACAGAGACGGTGCCTGGGTTGTAATACCCAGGACAAGTACCAAATTGTTATCCAGTAAGTAATTTGGAAAAATATATTTTATGGACAGGTTTGTCTGTTTCTTCTTATAATGCTTATATATTTTCTAGAATTGTATTCGTAAATAATACGTATCATTTAAGAAATATTGGTAAGAATATCTCATATACTACATTAAGAGGGTTGTTTATTGAAGCATTTTCACCACATGTTAAAGATATTTCTTAATATTGTTTTCATTCTTTGCGTGCAGATGGAGCCACTTTGGCTGTCAATAATAGTGTACATAATTCCTTTTGTATATTGTACCAACCGTGTTTCACACAATTGTACATAATTCCTTTTGTATATATTATGCTTGTATCTTCGCTCTTCCCTCGCACTAAAACGAACATAAAATTCCTGTCTGGTTTTTCCTCTGTAATTTTGTCTGTCTTGTGAATTTGTTATGTCCTGTTGCCTTGAGGTTTTGTATATAAGGAGAGTGTTCCACAATAATAGAACTCAGTCGTTTCCAATCTGCCTTTGAGTTCACACCCTTACTCGGTGCCGTCACATTGGTGACCCCGGAAGTCAACTCGCTCCCACTGCCTTCCACCCCCACCTCCCTCGCCCCTCCATCGTTGGTACTATGACGGAGACGGACTCTACTGCAGTTGGCGCCGCGGCCGCCCCAATGAAACTTTCACCGTTCGCCAAAAGAGAAGCGTTCGCTTGGTTTCAACGCGCTGAAGTCCACTTTCGTATCAGGGGCGTGACTCGCTCAACCACCAAAGCGGATTATGTTCTCGCGGCGTTACCCGAGGACACCTTCCCAGAAATATCCGACTGGCTTTGTGAACAAGGAGACACCCCAATAGAGTATGACGCCCACAAATCATACCTTCTGCAACAGTACTCGCCGTCGCCAGCCGCCCATATAGCAAAGCTTTTTCAGCTCTCACAACAACCGTTGGGGGACCAAAGGGCTTCGCTTGCCCTCAGGGAAATGACCAGTATCGCTCGCCTTCAACCTGCCGCAGACGGCTCTCCTCGTGAGATGAACCTACTCCGTGCCCTTTGTATACGCCGTTTACCTGAACCTGTACGCGCTGCCATACCCGATGTTGATAGTTTACCCATAAAGGACTTGATGACCAAAGCCCACGCCCTTATGGACAGCCACTTCAAGACCTCATTAACGCCTCTACCCCTGACGACGAGGATGCCTATTCAACGTCAACCGAAGCTGACATGAATGCCGTAGCACATACACGCCTACCCTGTGACATGCCGAAGCGGCGACAAAGCCGCCCACCACCCACCAATTGCTCGCGCCCCAACAAACGACTTCTACAGCCATTTACTACCTCCCATCCGCCGCAGTTTTGCTACTACCACTTCAGATTCGGGGCAACCGCGAAGAAATGTGCCAAAGATTGTCAGTGGCCAAAAAACGTATAAGTAGGCCATCGCTTGTGGCGGTGGCCTCCCATGTTTCTAATCTTTTCTTTTTACAGGATGCAGGAACGGGCGTGCGATTTTTGGTAGACACGGGTGCTTGTCGTTCTCTTTTGCTAAGGAAACTCTTCAAGGCACAACCTAGTCTTTCTACATCTGCCGACGTCCGCTTGGTAGATGCCAACGGATCTGCGATACCCACCTACGGTTACGAGAACCTCACCTTATCGTTCGGAAACGGTAAATTCAATTGGAAGTTTCTCGTTGCTGACGTCACAATGCCAATCCTCGGTGCGGATTTCCTCTCTCATTTCCACCTTCTGGTCGATGTCGCCCACCGACGATTGGTCAACGCAGACTCGTACTTGTCGACACCTCTTCAACCCGCCCTCTCTAACCTCGCTCTCTATATCAGAGCACCCCCGGATGCCTACGCCCACCTCCTCATATCGTACCCGGAAGTTTCCCGTCCAGAACTTCGCCAAACGCCCACGGTTGCTGCCAAGCACGGTATTTATCAGATGTCTGGCACCGGAACGATTGGCAGCCGCCAAACAGACGTTCGCCGAAATGGAGAAAATGGGCCTTTGCCAAAAGGCCTCCAGCCCATGGTCGTCACCCTTACACATCGTTCTGAAGAAAGACGGCTCCCTCCGTCCGTGCGGGGATTACAGGCGCCTGAACATGCAAACAGAACCGGATCACTACCCCCTCCCTTACATTGCCGATGTGACCTCCTACCTGCACAAAGCGAAGGTTTTCTCTACACTCGACCTGCTGAAGGGGTATTATCAGGTGCCTATGAACCCAGAAGACATCCCCAAAACTGCCATCACCACTCCGTTTGGTATATACATCTTCAATTACTACTGTTTTGGCCTTCGTAATGCTAGGGCCACTTTTCAGCGTTTCATGGATGGCATCTTAGGGGACCTGTGTCCTCCTCCTCAAAAGAAGAACGCCTACGAAACCTGTACATCGTGCTCGACCGCTTGCAAAAAACTGCCTTGTTGTCTGGTATGGCAAGTGTACCTTTGGTGCCAATGAAGTGTCATTCTTAGGGCACCACATCACTCCTGAAAGAGTCCATCCCCTCCCTGAGAAGGTAGCAGCCATTCAGAACTTCCTCACGCCCTTGACCGTCAAAGCTCTGCAGGAATTCTTGGGCATGATCATCTATCATCACCGTTTTCTGCCAGCCATTGCCGCCATTCTTGCTTCCATCTACGCCTCCCTCAAGGGCAAGCCAAAGGACCTAAATTGGCTCCACTTCAATAAGCGGCCTTCTGCAATGCAAAGAAGGCCCTATCAACCGCTGCAGCTCTCAATTTTCCTATCCCACATGTCCGTCTCCTTTTCTCCACCGATGCCAGCAACATCGCTATTGGTGCAGTACTCGAGCAGGTGGTCGACAGCTCGCTCCACCCATTGGCCTTCTTCATCAGAAAACTGTCTAAGGCAGAATCGTTTTATTCTACCGTCGATCGCGAATTGCTGTCTGTGCACTTAGCTGTCCGTCACTTTCGCTATTTCTTAGAAGGTAAGCCCTTCGTCATTCGCAGAGATCACATGCCTCTGTTTCACGCTTTCACTCGACAGTCTGACGCCTGGTCCGCCCGTCAACAACGACATCTCTCCGCCGTGGCTGAATACAATTTTACCCTTCAATACATCCCTGGGAAAATGAATCTCGTTGCTGATGCCCTGTCAAGAAACATGTTGGCTGCCGTTCAACTGGGATTGGATTACAACGCCTTGGCTGAAGCCTAACGGCAGGATCCAGAGCATCAAGCATGTAGGACATCCTGCATATCTCTCCATTGGGAAGACATCCCCCTCGACGACTTCAACACCACCCTCCTCTATGACGTCAGTCCTGGTAGACCACGACCTTGGAATCCTGCTCCCATGCGCTGACAGGTGTTTGATTTCATTAACGGCCTTTCACGTCCCTCGTTCTGTTATACTGCAGAGCTGCTAAACACGAAGTTCATTTAGCACAGTATTTCTAAGGATGCTAAGGATTGAGTCTGAGCCTGTACCTCTTGCCAAACTTCCAAAGTACATCGACACACGGATTCAGGAGTGGGCACATTTCCTCAACCTCAGCGTCGTTTTGCCCACATTCACGTCTACATTGTAGGCCCCCGACCCACATCACAAGGAGATCATTACCTACTTACCGTCATCGACTGCTCCGCTCGTTTGCCTGAAGCCATTCCCATGGAAACTGCAACATCCGCCTCATGTACATCTGTCTTACTCTCAGGATGGATTGCAAGATTTGATATCCCTGAGCATATTACTTCTGACAGGGGTACCACTTTCACCTCTTAATTGTGGATATCATTAGCGAATCTCCTAGGCATCACCCTACATCAGACAACTACTGACAACCCCGCTGCCAATGGAGTGGTTGAATGTTTTCATCGCACCCTCAAAGCAGCCTTGATGTCCCACTGCAAGGATTCCCACTGGTTTACTTAGCTTCCCTGGGTCCTCCTGGGACTAAGGACCACTCCTAAAGAAGCCCTCGACGTCTCGGCAGCTGAAATGGTATATGGCGACCCGTTGGTCGTCCGTGCCAAATTTTTTCCTTCTGCAACCTCCTCCGAGGATCTCCAACGCATACGACACGTTGTGAGAAAATTTACTCCATAATGCCAAACTTACAAGCCCCTAGCAAAGCATCACATACCAACATACTTGCACTCTGCAATGCACGTCTTCCTACGCAACAACACTAGCAAGCCATTGCTAGCGCCCCCTTACACGGGCCCTTTCCTTGTGATCCAATGCAGCCTGAAAACATTCCTACTAAACATTCATGGCAAAGGCGACTGGGTCTCCAATGATCGTTTAAAACCTGCTTACCTCCTGCCAGATGACCCCTTACAGTTCCTCTCGCTAGATAGGGGCGCCCTATTCAACATGTACAGTATGTCATTTTGGGGGGGGGGGGAAGCCATGTACGAACCGTGCGTCACACGATCGTACATAGTAACGACATTTCATTTTTTGTATGTATTATGCTTGTATCTTCGCTCTTCCCTCGCACTGATAAGAGCCTGAAATAACATGTCTGTTTTTCTCACCGTTAACTGTTAACCGGTGAGCTTATCGGTTGAACATGAAATGGCCTGTTATGTTTTGTATGCCCTTTTTGCCCAGAGTCTATGTATATATGAACGAGTGTTGTCATAAAGTTTACTCAGTTGCTTTCATACAGCCTTTGAGTCACAACTTTCTCTTGGCCCGTCACAAGGGAGATCATAGAGGAGCCATTGTCGTAGCGGCTGGGGTGGTGTGGTTTTATATATAAGTTTCTGAGGGAACTCAACCAAAGAATGCATCTCACTCCAAAGAAGGCTTTCTTTGTAATTTCAACAGTATGCCAACAGAGAAATAAACTAAAACACTCTTTACATAACCATGAATAAAGACTAGGGTTGCAAGTGTCTCAGTTGGCACTGGAGTGAGAAGTGAGGATAGCATTGCATCTAACATTGTGGGCAGGTGTATAGGAGTTAGAGTAATGCCTCATGTAGAGAATGGCACCAGAGACTAAACAGAGTGGTGGGATTCTGTATGTTAAAATAGAAACATATTAGAATAACTTTTACCCAATCAGGAATAAAGGCTAGAATCCCAATATCTTCATTGATTGACTAAAGAAAGAAGGGTGTATTTTTTTATATTTTACTTTTGTATATTCCTAAAAATCTCAGTTAGGGCCATAATCAGTGAGGGATAAGATCGTTAATCTAACTGAAAGATACAAATGAATCCACAAATTTCAAAACAAATTATTCTTACATGTAAGGTGCAATAACGCCAGTATTCTCCTTATGGGGCATAAAGTTATAAAATTATGATGAATACACCAAATTTTCAGAATCAAACTAATTACAAGAATGTTGAGATAATGGAATTATCAAATACAAACTATGATGCTAGAGGATGACTAAAATATGTAAATAATATTGAATATCTTAAATATTTAAATATATAAAGAGCCAGTATTGCTTCAGCATTATCATTTAGGATAAGTCCTCAAAGAGCAAAAAGTAAGGAAAATTAACTCCTTTGTTTAAAAAAAAAATTAAATCTTTGAAAAATAGTTTCTGTAAACGATCTACAACACTAGTCAAATCAGTATCATAAAAAATATCACAAATACTTCTATCAACAAAGCAATATTACTTCTTTAAGTGTTCAGATATGATGCAGTGCACCAGTTATATGCTTAACAACAAGGGAACTGTCACATTCAGTACCAACTGGATCACACCTCTTCCTTCTCAAAATATTTGTGCCTTATCCGCCTATGGCCAATCCGCATGCTACACAAAAAAAAAAAAAAAAAAAAAAAATTAAATAAAAAAAAAACATAAATCTTCCCAATAGCTGGACACTGTGATATCTTTACTATGAGATTCAGGGCCTCTGTAACACGGTTTTTTCGCAATAATTTTCTATCTATGAATTTCATAAATATAACGCTTCTTCAGAATGCACATTATATCTACACATAAATTTTGACTATATTCTGCATTACGTAGGTTGAATAAATTTGGTACTTAAAATGTAAAAGTGACGTTTTTTGAAGTCGGGCCAACTTAACCCAGAGAAAAGGTTTCGAACGCACTCGTTACGTAGCTTATGACGGCACTTCTTCCCTCTTTCTCGATCGATGATTGGCTATACGTAACGACGGCTATACCTCTGCCAACAATGACACAAAAGTTTAAATAAAAGCAAAACAGTACACCTTTATGAACTCTGAAACCTCTTCACTGATAATTGTCATAATGAACAAACCAACAAAATATGTTAATAAATACAAAAACACTTCGATTATTAGTCTAACTCCCAAAATAAGTTTCCTAAGAAATTACAGTCTACTTTATAGCTCACAATCAGATTGTCAAGGTGTAGGGAATAGTTGGTAATTTTCAAAAACGTAGTAGACAAGCTTGATTTGATAACTGCTATATCCAATGTCAAGCAATTTTTATTTATTGTCTATCTACCGATCTATTTACTGCAAAAAAAAAAAAAAAAAAAAATAGCCGGTACCGTATTTTGCTTTAAACTTTCACCAATAATTATCGTCAGAATGATGACTTCATTAGGCTCCACCCACTTTAGCCTCATTATAATTCTGGATAACACTGAAGGCTATCATGGGCATTGTTGGATCAGAAAATTAAAATTCTGGCTATAAAAACTTATTTCTCGAGTAGTTGTAAGAAGTGCTAAATGATCCTCAAGGATCCCAGCAGTTGGCCTAAACGTTTAATTCATGTATACTACTGTTGCGGCATTACTGCTACAGTAGTATTACTACGCTAGCACAGATACCCCACCCACATTTATGTATCGTTCCGCCATTCATAAAGTCTTTGTCATGTTTTTTCACTGTGCAATAAGCCATGGCCTCCTCAGAATTTAAGTTTAACATTAGATGATAGGCTATTTCATTAAGCTGACAAATTTATGGCAACTGGGTATGTTATTGCCGATGTTGAAGCTAAAGATAAAGTTTGGTATCATTCCTTCATTGCATTATCTTTACTACTATTTGTTTTGCTACATGTAGTAATTATTTTAAAGGATAAATGAATTATGTTCACTTTACTCCTATGAATTCCCCTAAGATGTACAAATAAAACTCCTAAAACTATTCATGATTTATTTACAAAATGCAGTCATGCCCAAAACATAGCCTACACGGTCGTACGGCCTAAGAAGAAAAAAAAAAATATATCGGATGATCTGTTAGTCTGATTTAGAGTTTAGCACAACATTCTTATTTTAACAAAAATAGTTATATCAAGACTGTTTACATACAATCTCTCTCTCTCTCTTTTGGTGGCATAGTGAATAGTTAATGGCAATGTTCAAAAGCCTGAGTGACATTACAAGTATTATAATCATGTTACGCTAAATACAAATCAGACCATAAACATTGGATTTAAACTAGAAACTGAATAATTACCTATTCAGGCTATAGTAAATATGGCCACGGGCTTTCTCTTGACTGTATAAAGTTGCAAGTCGTAAGATAAATGCAGTTTTGCAACCACGGGGGCAATTCCAAATCCTGCTAGCCATTCTTGACTGTTATGGGTTCCAAAGCCGATGGAAGAAGGTGAATGGGTGTCCGGTGGATGGGCGGAGCAAAATTATGTCAAAAGATGTTTACATTGCTTACGCAATGAATGTTTTCGACTCTTGGCTCGTTATCACTGGCCATGGCGTCAGGTAGATCATTTTACTCTATAAAAAATAAAACTATCGGGTTTAGGATATTGATAATGCTGACAAAATTTGTGTGTGGTTGTAAAATATACATATGTCAACTTTCAGTTACATCCGATGCCTTGATAAGGAGCAAAGTCCAAAAAACCGTGTTACAGAGGCCCTGAATCTCATAGTAGTTTAGTAAAATATTGCCTAAAATACTTCATTGGACAATCCCCGCATAGTCATTCTTATCCAACAATGTGATTTCATTTCTGTGCTGTGCTTGGCAAAACTGGGTTCAAATCCCACCAACGGCTATCGTTGGGTTGAGAATTGAATTTCAAGGGACAAAAACTAATATTTTTGGTAGTTGTAAGTAGGTGGTATAACTCAAGGATTCGAGCATTTGTCCTAACGGTCCAAATCTCATATAGGCTACTACTACTACTACTACTACTACTACTACTACTACTACTACTACTACTACTACTACTACTAATAATAATAATAATAATAATAATATTAATAATAATAATGAAATTAGGCTCCATAGGGAATAGTTTACTGAATAATCCTGTATCAAAGAGCCAAGCTTTTCCACATAAGACTAGCAATGCCCGTCTACTCCAATCCTGTAAAAGGGAAAATTCATACGTTTCAACATTTTTTTTTTTTAATGACGACTCTTATACAGAAAAAAAAGTTTAAGATCCACAGAGAGGTTTTTAAAAGTATGATATGCTACACAATTCTTTATCCAGGGGCATAAAATACATCTTGTTATTAATCATCTCCTGATTGATCCCCTATTGCGTCTAATTCACCCTGGCTAGACGTAGAAAGGTCTGAAAAAGAAACTGGGCAGAGGAGAAGTAAAACAAGAAGAAAGAGCTGATTGCGTTTAATATCATGTAAATGAAAAAATAAGATAGATATATAACATACTCGTTTCTACAGCTGTTATGTAGCTGAACGTTTGACCAGTTTCCCGCTCACACACACACCTGTCGTCCAGAAATGGGAGAAATGGAAAGATCTCTCAAACACCCGGACATCCATGAACTTACATGAGTGACTTTACCATATGGTTTCCAACCGCTGCTTCCTACCAATGCTTACATCATTCTAAATATTTGAAAGGTAAGAAATACACAATTCCCAATCTTCTAACAGTATAAGTCAAAAAGTGATCGCTTTCACTTTTCTTCCCATTGTTGATGTACTAATAGTAATATAATACTTAAAACAAAGTGCACCTGAAAATACATTGCTGATTATTGAGTACTTAGATAATACTTTATAAATGGAGTGCAAAGGCGTAATGAAGGACGTTCCAAGTCACCATTTAATGTGTACGCCCGATAAATTTTGTTGAGGCATGACGTAGAAGATTTAGTATCTCGGTTAGATCTTATCCAAATCTATATAATGTTGCCAATGCTCTAAGAAAAGAGAAAAAAATACATCAAAATCAAGATTATCCCAAGAAGAAAAATACCAAATCAATAAGAAGAGCAAAAAAAATATAATAAAGTAGTTGTTCAGTGAAAGATTACTTCAGTAGTATTGCCCATAAACATAGTTGTTTTTAAAAATTTCCTTTTATTTGCATTTCAATTAATTCTAATTTTACCATTTCTATATATTATTTTCTTTTTTAAATGCTCATATTCAATTCTAACATTCTAAATTTTATTTAGATTTGTATTCTTTTGAATGTATACACATTTCCTGACAATTTATTCTGTTAATTTGGATTTACGTAAAAAAAAAAGATAAAGACTATTATACATTTTTTATTCGTTTCCCAAATTTTCATTATACCAAAGTATTTATAGACCAAAGGGCCTTTCGAACAAATTGTTTTTAGACTACGATGCAATAACTCCATTTGCCATCGTGTTATCATTATTTTTTTTTCTATTTATACTTATACACTTTTCTTGATATCATTTTCCTTACTGGGTTCCTTTCATTATTGCCGCTCATCAGTAATTGAACTAGTAAGGAATCTGCATATTTGGACTTATACATCTGAAGAGGGTGAGGGTGTTATGTTGGAACTTTTAAAAAGGCAAATTGTAAAACACAGTGATCAGTTATCTGAAAATAACTGTTTACCAACAATCAAAAGCTTTGACCTCATTCTTCATTTTTCATTGATCTTATGCATACTGTTGCGTAAGAAAAGTTTTTGATACAGGGTTTTCCCATCCAGAACCAATTTAAAAGAGGCAATTGATAGGTGATCAACGGAGGTTCACCAATCGTTTTTTTTTTCCTGCTTTAAAAATAAAAACTGATACGGCATAAAAAATGGGCAAACCATTAATATATTCCTTAACCCCGGTTATTTCACTATCCTTTAAAGCAGGAGCTCTCAACCGCTTTTCCCGTTATGTACACCCTGAGTTATAAGACCATTTACCGGAACCACTAACAATCTAACATCGAACAAAATAGTAATTTAATGAACGAAATAAGATATTATCGCGATGAAACATTGATTTTCAAAATATTTTACAAAGACATTACACATGTAGGAGTGAGGCAGTATTTGCTTTATCAACTAATCCTGAACTGAAGTACTTTGAAGGCTGTGCCTGTTTGTTATAAATATGTTACTTAGTTCAAGAAGCATTATTGAACAGGTGGAATTTTAGGTCATGTTCCACATTAAGTCATGATTGATGTCTAATTTTCGTGGTCAGAAGCGTTGAAAATCCTTCCTCACACAAATTTGTAATAGACAGAGTTCAGAGCTATATCAGACACACAAGGGTAAACGTCACTCATTTGGTCAGGGAAGGGATTTCAAATGCATCCTTTGTAAAAGATCCGTTCATCAAATCTACGAGCTCTTCTTAATTATTATCTGGGAGAAGGTGCAGAATTACAGTGAATGGGTTTCTAATGAATTTGGGTACCAATTCTCTCTCTCTCTCTCTCTCTCTCTCTCTCTCTCTCTCTCTCTCTCTCTCTCTCTCTCTCTCTCTCTCTCTCTCTCTCTGAGCATATTCAACTATTTAAAATATTTTTCCCCTGACCTCACCGTCCCTACTTTAGAACAACAAATAAGCAAATACTCAATTAATAATCTATTATTATGAATAGGAGCGCTTGGACATTGCTAATAGGAGCGCTTGGACATTGCTGTGTACATTTATATACAAAATAAACACAAACTGACCATCAATCAATCTGAAGGAAACATATGCTACACATATCTTGTTCTTAATCCACGAATGTCTCTAAACAATACAATGTATTTGTGTTTCTAATTGAAGCTCGACACATTTACATAAAATTACTGTTATTTTTCTGATCTGGTTCTAACGGAAATTAATTTCCTAAAATCAAAAGGAAAGTTGTAACTGTACACTTGAAGTGTCCAACGCTGAATGACAATACTTAGCACGGAGCTAACGAAGTTACCACTGATCACGTGACTACAAAACAAGTAGAGACTGATCAATCACAGGAAATCCTTTTCCAACTAATTCACTAGTTCAAACGTTGGAAAATTCATTTCCCCTGACCTCATCGTCCCTACTTTAGGACAACAAATAAGCAAATACTCAATTAATAATTTATTAATATGAATAGGAGCGCTTGGACATTGCTGAATCTAAAAGAATGGGGAAATTTAGAATGAGGAGTACCAGATCAAAATAATAATAATAAGTGATAATGTATCTGACCGTTCAATCCCATTGCATTTTGTTATTTTGAATAAAAGTTAAAAAAAAAAAATATGAAATCAAATTAGATACCCAATGTTTGTGATACTATAAGTCTCTCTTTAAGAGAATCTTTGATATAGCCATCTTAGCTTTATCACTCTTCCACCTTCCATGCCTTTTAAATAGCCTATCCTTAATACCATTGTGACGGCGCCGAGTAAGGGTGTGAACTCAAAGGCAGATTGGAAACGACCGAGTTCTATTATTGTGGAACACTCTCCTTATATACAAAACCTCAAGGTAACAGAACATAACAAGTTCACAAGACAGACAATATTACAGAGGAAAAACCAGACAGGAATTTTCATGTTCGTTTTAGTGCGAGGGAAGAGCGAAGATACAAGCATAATATATACAAAAGGAATTATGTACAATTGTGTGAAAAACGGTTGGTACATGGCTCTCCCCCTAAAAATGACATACTGTACATGTTAAATAGGGCGCCCTGATTTAGAGAGGCGAACTGTAGGCGGGTCATCTGGCAGAAGATAAGCAGGTTTTAGATGATCAATGGAGACCTAGTCTTCATTGTCCTGAATGTTTAGGAGGAATGCTTTCGGACTGCGTCGGATCACAAGGAAAGGGCCCATGTAAGGGGGCGTTAGTGGTGGCTTGCTGGTGTCATTGTGCAGGAAGACGTGCGTTGCAGAGTGCAAGTCCGTTGGTATGTGATGCTTCGCTGGGGGCTTGTAAGTCTGGCGGCACGGAGTAAATTTTCCCACGACGTGACGTATGCGTTGGAGATTGTCGGAGGAGGTTGTAGAAGGAAAAAATTCAGCAGGGACGACCAACGGGTCGCCATACACCATTTTGGCTGCCGAGACGTCGAGGGCGTCTTTAGGAGTGGTCCTTAGTCCAAGGAGGACCCAGGGAAGCTGAGTAAACCAGTTGCAATCCTTGCAGTGGGACATCAAAGCTGCTTTGAGGGTGCGATGAAAACGTTCAACCACTCCATTGGCAGCGGGGTTGTAGGCCATTGTCTGATGTAGGGTGATGCCCAGGAGATTCGCTAATGACATCCATAATTGAGAGGTGAAAGTGGTTCCCCTGTCAGAAGTAATATGCTCAGGGATACCGAATCTTGAAATCCATCCAGAGAGTAAGGCAGATGTACATGAGGCGGACGTTGCAGTTTCCATGGGAATAGCTTCAGGCCAACGAGTGGAGCGGTCGATGACGGTAAACAGGTAACGATGTCCTTGTGATGTGGGTAGTGGGCCTACAACGTCGACTGGAATGTGTGCGAAACGACGCTGAGGTTGAGGAAAGGTGCCCACTCCTGAATCCGTGTGTCGATGTACTTTGGAAGTTTGGCAAGAAGTACAGGCATGGACCCAGTCCTTAGCATCCTTAGAAATGCAGTGCTAAATGAACTTTGCCTTCAGCAGCTCTGCAGTAGCATGGCACGAGGGATGTGAAAGGCCGTGGATGAAATCAAACACCTGTCGGAGCATGGGAGCAGGAATCCAAGGTCGCGGTCTACCAGTACTGACGTCACAGAGGAGGGTGGTGTTGGAGTCTTCGAGGGGAAAATCCTCCCAACGGAGGGACGTGCAGGATGTCCTACATGCTTGATATTCTGGATCCTGTCGTTGGGCTTCAGCTAGGGCGTTGTAATCCAATCCCAGTTGAACGGCAGCCAACGTGTTTCTTGCCAGGGCATCGGCAACGGGATTCATTTTCCCAGGGAAGTATTGGAGGGTGCAATTGTATTCAGCCATGGCGGAGAGATGTCGGTGTTGACGGGCGGTCCAGGCGTCAGACTGTCAAGTGAAAGCGTGCAACAGAGGCATGTGGTCTGTGCGAATGATGAAGGGCGTACCTTCTAAGAAATGGCGAAAGTGACGGACAGCCAAGTTCACCGCCAGCAATTCTCGATCGAAGGTAGAATAACCCGATTCTGCCTTGGACAGTTTTCTGCTGAAGAAGGCCAATGGGCGGGGCGAGCCTTTGACCACCTGCTCGAGTACTGCACCAATAGCGACGTCCCTGGCATCGGTGGAGAGAAGGAGAGGGGCGTGTGGGATTGGAAAAGTGAGAGCCGCAGCAGTTGATAGGGCCTTCTTTGCATTGCAGAAGGCCGCTTCTTGAAGGGGACCCCACTTCAGGTACTTTGGCTTGCCCTTGAGGGAGGCGTAGAGGGGAGCAAGAGTGGCGGCAATGGCTGGCAGAAAACGGTGATAATAGTTGATCATGCCCAAGAATTCCTGCAGAGCTTTGACGGTCGAGGGCGCGGGGAAATTCTGAACGGCTGCTACCTTCTCATGGAGGGGATGGACTCCTTCAGGAGTGATACGGTGCCCTAAGAACGACACTTCGGTGGCGCCAAAGGTACACTTGTCGTACCGGACTACAAGGCCGTTTTGTTGCAGGCGGTCAAGCACGATGCGCAGGTGACGGAGGTGTTCTTCTTTTGAGGAGGAGAACACATGTATGTCGTCCACATAACATACACAGAAAGGGAGGTCCCTTAAGATGCCATCCATGAGACGTTGAAACGTTGCCCAAGCATTACGAAGGCCAAAACAGGAGTAATTGAAGGTGTATGTGCCAAACGGAGTGGTGATGGCAGTCTTGGGAATGTCTTCTGGGTTCATAGGCACCTGATAATACCCAATCAGGAGGTCGAGTGTAGAGAAAACCTTCGCTTTGTGCAGGTAGGAGGTTACATCGGCAATGTATGGGAAGGGGTAGTGATCCGGTTCTGTTTGCATGTTCAGGCACCTGAATTGGCTTTGTGACGTCAGCAACGAGAAACTTCTAATCGAATTTACCGTTTCCGAACGATAATGGGAGGTTCTCGTAACCGTAGATGGGTATCGCAGATCCGTTGGCAGCTACCAAGCGGACGTCGGCAGATGTAGACAGACTACATCGTGCCTTGAAGAGTTTTCTTGGCAAAAGAGGACGACAAGCACCCGTGTCTACCAAAAATCGCATGCCCGTTCCTGCATCCCGTAAAAAGAAAAGATTAGAAACATGGGAGGCCACCGCCACAAGCGATGGCCTACTTAAACGATTTTTGGCCACTGACAATCTTTGGCACATTTCTTCGCGGTTGCCCCGAATCTGAAGTGGTAGTAGCAAAACTGCGGCGGATGGGAGGTAGTAAGTGGCTGTAGAAGTCGTTCGTTGGGGCGCGAGCGATTGGTGGGTGGTGGGCGGCTTTGTCGCCGCTTCGGCACGTCACGGGGTAGGCGTGTATGTCCTACGGCATTCATGTCAGCTTCGGTTGACGTTGATTAGGCATCCTCGTCGTCAGGGGTGGAGGCGTAGATGGAGGTCTTGAAGTGACTGTCCATAAGGGCGTTGGCTTTGCTCATCAAGTCCTTTATGGGTAAACTATCGACATCGGGTATGGCAGCACGTACAGGTTCAGGTAAACGGCGTATCCAAAGGGCAGGGAGTAGGTTCACCTCATGAGGAGAGCCGTCTGCGGCAGGTTGAAGGCGAGCGATACTGGTCATTTCCCTGAGGGCAAGCGAAGCCCTTTGGTCCCCCAACGGTTGTTGCGAGAGCTGAAAAAGCTTCGCTATACGGGCGGCTGGCGACGGCGAGTACTGCTGCAGAAGGTATGATTTGAGGGCGTCATACGCTATTGGGGTGTCTCCTTGTTCACAAAGCCAGTCGGATATTTCTGGGAAGGTGTCCTCGGGTATCGCTGCGAGAACATAATCCGCTTTGGTGGTTGAGCGAGTCACGCCCCTGATACGAAAGTGGACTTCAGCGCGTTGAAACCAAGCGAACGCTTCTCTTCTGGCGAACGGTGAAAGTTTCATTGGGGCGGCCGCGGCGCCAACTGCAGTAGAGTCCGTCTCCGTCATAGTACCAACGATGGAGGGGCGAGGGAGGTGGGGGTGGAAGGCAGTGGGAGCGAGTCGACTTCCGGGGTCACCAATCTGATGGTACCGAGTAAGGGTGTGAACTCAAAGGCAGATTGGAAACGACTGACTTCTATTATTGTGGAACACACTCCTTATATACAAAACCTCAAGGCAACAGGACATAACAAGTTCACAAGACAGACAAAATTACAGAGGAAAAACCAGACAGGAATTTTCATGTTCGTTTTAGTGCGAGGGAAGAGCGAAGTTACAAGCATAATATATATAAAAGGAATTATGTACAATTGTGTGAAACACGGTTGGTACACTATTATTTGCAGCCGAAGTGGCTCCATCTGCACGCAAAGAATTAAAACCATATTTGGAAATATCTTCAACATGTGGTGAAAATGCTTCAATAAACAACCCTCTTAATGTAGTATATGAGATATGCTTACCATTATTTCTTAAATGATACGTATTATTTACGAACACAATTCTAGAAAATATATAAGCATTATAATAAGAAACAGACAAACCTGTCCATAAAATATATTTTTCCAAATTACTTACTGGACACAATCTGGTACTTGTCCTGGGTATTACAACCCAGGCACCGTCTCTGTACTGATCAGTTTTACTAAACTCTATGAATATACATAAATGTGAAGAATCTATGACAACATCCGAGTATTTTATATTTAACAGTTCAGAACTTCGGAGAAACCATGCATAAGCTAAATGACAAGCACAAATAGTTATCTGTTTTTTTTTACATTTCCAACTTGAAATAATCTATCATACATGTCACCGAGTATTTTTGAAGTAATAGGTTCCTTTCTGTAGTAATAGAAATTATGAAATGATATGTTGCAAATTTACAACCCAACTCTAACCTATATTCCCGTAAGGATTGCGGCTCTGAATGATCAACCGCTCACTTAATAGATGGAGCCATTGTGTTCTTTTCATAGCACACTAATTTGATTGCTATTAGGCTCAACCTTCCTATCTTCCTTCAGGATATTGTCTTTGCTCCTGCCCAAAAACTCTGTCTCCTTTATGTTTATCAATACAATTACTTGTTTCCTTATAACCCCTCCCTATTTTTCCCTACGTCATTAGATTTTTTACCCGGGACATTCAAGTATTCTACTGGCTTAAACCCTCCCCATTTTTACCCACGACATTCAAGTATTCTTATGATTTGACCCTTCTAACACCGTATGTACCCATTCTTTTATGCAAAACCTACGATGCCTTGTTGCTTTTTATCCTAACCATTCTTCTAGTACCGTATGTTTATGCAAGACCCACGTGGACATATTATCTTTTACTCTAGTTATTCAAGTATGCTACGAGTTTTTAACCCTCTAATAATGTTGTTTTTTTATTCGTTGATGTAATGCCCACATGTATTTCTCTTTGTTTCCATACCCCTTTCAACCGTTTTCTCCCTTATTACAGCATTTCAATTTATTACCATCAAATAATATCTATTATTCTAATCACTTCAACTCTCTCTCTCTCTCTCTCTCTCTCTCTCTCTCTCTCTCTCTCTCTCTCTCTCTCTCTCTTATATATATATATATATATATATATATATATATATATATATATATATATATATATATATATATATATATATATATATATATATATATATATATATATATATATATATATATATATATATATATATATATATATATATATATATATATATATATATATATATATATATATATATCGGATTTTGAGTGAAGCAAAAAATCTATTTTTGGGTGAGATAGCCATGTCGTCCTGATGGAAGGTTTCTTTAAGTAGCTTCCTAGGGTATATATGACTAAAGTGATATTCCCAGAGAATTCAACTTAAGGAATCCAGAATTCTAACTCCTTGTGCGAATATCCTTAAAGTTTCCTTTTAGGATATCGTATAATATTAGGGGACGTATTCTTGACACACCACATAGCAATTCGAGGGGGGAAAAGTGGCAAAATAAAAGAGGAGCCGTTATAAACTTCTCCTTCCTCTCTTACTATTTGAGTACCCAGATGGCGCCATAATCGTTGGCCATCTTTATTCCTTTGTAGCTTTAAGCCGGTACTTACAGATACAGTAATATAGGGAGGGATCCTGCCAATGCCTTTCATAGAAAGGAGGGCGGGTCCATCAGGACGACATGGCTACCTCACCCAAAAATAGATTTTTCGCTTCGCTCAAAATCAGTTTTTTGGGCTCAGGCCATGTCATCCTGATGGAAGTTTACCAAAGCATTAATGTATCCGTGGATTTCCTTGTTGTAACTTAGACCTCAAGACAATATTTTCCTGGTCATTTAGACCTAAGAGACCCATGGCATTACCGTTATATGTCATTTTTTCTAATCATATGCTATGTTAGTGCTTCCTGCCCCTTACAGGGAAGAGTCGAACTAGACTCGGGAAAAGTCTCGAAGTTGCATATTTCATATGGTCTACTAGTATTCAAATAGGACATGCAGGTCTCACTGTATGCCTTTGGCCAAAGTTGTATTTATAATATGAACACAGGTTCATGTCAGCCACCATAGCATCTGAGGTATACCAGTCCAGTTGTATTCCCCAATAGATAAGTTTGTATCTTGTATTGGAACAAATTACTTCTAGCTAGAAAGGTTTGTACACATATAGGAACAAAGTTACTACCTTTGCTTGATATAATTATGCAGAATAAAAAGGGATGAAATGAATGCGCACACATAACTTTATTAAAATGTTTAGGGCATAATAAGACACACAAAACAATTAATCATTTATTGTCCGACAATAAATAAAAATTCAGCATAAAAATGCAAGTGGAATAGCATTTAATAATATAGACAAGACAGAATAAATCAGAAATGCTTGTTTTACCTGAAAACAAAAACTTTACCACTTCACATGAAAATTTTTTTAATTTTCAATAAATTTTCTAATGTCTTTCTGAGAAGTCTGTCTATTTACACTTGAGTAACAAACACATGACACTTAGTGTTTAGTCTATGTTTCATCACCTTTGTACACTGGAACAGTCCATTATGTCACCATAATGATATTTCACTTACCATGTTGCACTATGAAGTGCCAACATGTACACCCTTTAGAATTACAGTCCCACATAATTCACTGTTCCTCGCAGCTCTTAAGTGACAGGTTTTAGTACACTACCTGCCACTACCACGAATCGCTTTAATTCTTGCACTTGCTTCATGTAGTGTTTGAAAAACACCCTGGATGACTTCCATCCAGTAAACGAGCGAAGGCTCTCAAAATCCATAAGTTGGAAAAAATTTAACGAAGAAGCAATTTTCCTAGGATCATGACCTGCGGGTGTATTGTCAGGATCCGCTCTGCGAAGGAAGTAGGTGATCTTTGCACTTAGTTGTTTCAAGGATAAGTTTCAGCCCAATGTTTCTCCTTTAAAGAGCTGTTCTACCCTGAAGTCTGAAGTTCTGCGAAGATAGACCTTTAGACTCTCCACTGGACATAGCGAGACATATTCCTTCAGAGGCCAGATTCTCCAGGGCCCCCACCTTTTAGTGGATAGCTCATTCTTGGCTAGAAACGTTGGGTCGGGAAAGAGATTTAGCTCTCCCGTTTCAGCAAACTGGATATGGCCTTCTTCTCTAAACAAGGCCACTATCTCACTAACTCTAGCTCCTGACACTACAGCAAACAAGAATATAACTTTTTGAGTAAAATCTTTCAAAGAGCAAGCATCGTTGTCTAAACTTGAAGCAAAATGTAGTACCTTATCCAAAGACCATGAGATGGGCCTTGGAGGTGCTGTAGGCCTGAGCTGGGCACAGGCCTTAGGGATTTTGTTAAAAGAGATTTAGCTCTCCCATTTCAGCAAACTGGATATGGCCTTCTTCCCTAGATAAGGCCACTATCTCACTAACTCTAGCTCCTGACACTAGAGCAAACAAGAATGTAACTTTTTGAATCAAATCTTTCAAAGAGCAAGCATCGTTGTCTAAACTTGAAGCAAAATGTAGTACCTTATCCAAAGTCCATGAGATGGGCCTTGGAGGTGCTGTAGGCCTGAGCCGGGCACAGGCCTTAGGGATTTTGTTAAAAATCTCATTAGACAAGTCTACCTGGAAAGCATAAAGTAAAGGTCTAGTCAAGGCAGATTTACACATAGTTATCGTGTTGGCTGCTAAACCTTGTTCATGAAGGTGAATAAAGAAAGACAAGCAGAAATCAATTGATATTTCCTTTGGATTTCTTGCCTTGACAAAGGCCACCCACTTCTTCCAAGATGACTCGTATTGCCTTTTGGTAGATTTTGACTTATATTCCTCTAAGAAGTCTATACTTTTTTTTTTTGAGATCCCAAACCTTTTCTTTACTGCTAGGGAGAGAAAATTCTGAGATGAAGGTCTCGGGTTTTCTGTAATGAAGCGAAGACAGTCAACTTCTATACTTGTTGAGACAGAACTGGTTCCGGCAGAGGAATCAGCCTCGGCTGTAATTCCAAGACTAGGTGGAACCAGTTGCTCAAGGGCCACTTGGGAGCCACTAGGGCTGCTGTTCCTTGAAGAGATATCAGCTTGTTGAGGACCTTCATCAGCAGGTTGGATGGAGGGAACAGGTAAACCCTGGTCCAATTGTTTCAGTCAAGGGACATGGCATCCACTGCTTACGCTAGAGGGTCCTCGTATGAGGCCACATATCAAGGAAGTTTCTTGTTGTCGCTCATTGCGAAGAGGTCGATCTGCACTTCTGGGACTTGATGTGAGATGAAGGAGAATGACCTTGCGTCTAGGAACCATTCTGACTCTATCGGAGTTATCCTGTATAGAGCATACGCTGTCACATTGCGGAACCCCTGAAGGTGAACTGCTGACTAGTGCCATCTCTTCTTTTCTGCCAAATGGAAGATGGCTAACATCACTTGGTTGAGTTGAGGCAATCTCGAGCCTTGACGATTCAGACATCTCATTACCATGTGGCTGTCCAGAATCATTCTTATATGGACTGAAGGACGAAGGGATAATTTCTTCAGTGTAAGGAAGACTGTCATGGCCTCCAAAATGTTGATATGGAAGGTCTTGAATAGAGAAGACCAAGTTCTTTGAGCTATGCGTTGATGAGAGTGACCTCCCCATCCTTCTAAGGAGGCATCCGTGTGGATGACGACTGAGGGTGGAGGCGGTTGTAGAGGTGTTGACCTCTTGAAGTTTCTGGCCTTCGACCATGGCTTGAGAATTGATCGTAGCCAAATCGGTAATGGTCTTCTTAGATCTCTTCGAGCGTTTGATGCGTATCTTCTCCAGACTCCTGATGCATCTTTCAGCTGTGCTTTTAGCACTGGGTCTGTCATTGAAGCAAACTGAAGGGAGCCCAGCACTCTCTCCTGTTGGTGTCTTGAAATCCTGTCGGATTTTAGAAGTCTCTTGACAGATCCTGCTATTTCTCTCCTCTTCTTTAATGGAATGGAGAGACGATGAGACTGTAAGTCCCAATGTATGCCTAGTCATTGGAATTTCTGAGCTGGAGATAGTCGAGACATTTTGGTGTTGATCTTGTAACCTAGATGTTCCAGGAACTGGATCACTTGCATGCATTTCGTTTCGGATGCGGCCTACACCAGCCAATCGTCCAGATAGGATACCACCTAGACACCTTGTAGGCATAGTTGTTGAACGACTACTTCTGCAAGCTTTGTGAAGATCCTTGGGGCTATGTTCAGTCCGAAGGGAATGGCTCTGAAAGCGTACTTTCTTTTTTTGTAGCCTGAATCCTAGGTAGGAGGAGAGTTGGAGATTGATCGGAATGTGCCAATAGGCATCTGCCATGTCTATGGAGACTGTGTATGCCCTTTTGGGTAACAGGGTCCTTATGTGTTGAAGGGGCAGCATCTTGAACTTGTTGTTCTCGATAAATATTTTGAGTGGTGACAAATCTAGAATGACTGTGAGTTTGTCTGAGTCCTTCTTGGGAAAACAAAACATCCTTCCTTAGAATTTGATGGACTTTGCCCTCCTTATCACCCATTTGCTCAAGAGCTCCCGGGTATATTTTTCCAGAACTGGGGTGGAGTGTTGGAAGAACTGAGAAAATGATGGTGGAGCTGTCTTCCGGCTCCAACCTAGTCCATTCTTGATTATGCCGTAGGCCCAGGGATCGAAGGTCCAACGATCCCGGAAGACTCAGAGTCTTCCTCCTACTGGAAGCATGTCATTGCTTCTTGTTTCCGGAGAGCTTGCCTCCTCGACTGCGTGCTCGCAGGACATCTAGACTTTCTAGAGGAATCTCTACCTGACCCCCTACCTTTAGAGCGAAAGGTGGTGGTCTGCCTCTCATAGGCGGGAGTAAAGGCTAGTGACTGAGTCAACACTTGCTGGGGTACCATCTGGTAGGTGGGTTGGGGCTTGCCACCATCTGTGGCACCGCGGTCACGGGAAGTTGTTGTTGTCTAGCAGGGGGAGCTGGCACTCTTGGCCTCTTTGTCTTCCTCTTCGGTTGGGGACCCTCATCCGGAGAATACTTCCTCTTAGCCGACATGCCCCACTTCTGGAGAAGATTTCTATTCTCCGTGGTGGCCTTGTCGACTATTTCTTTGACCAAATCATTTGGAAATAGGTCTTTCCCCCAGATATTGGAAGATATCAACTTCCTGGGCTCGTGTTTGACCGCAGCCGAGGCAAACACGAACTCTCTACAAGCCCTTTTTGCCCTAACAAAGCTGTAGCAGTCTTTAGTTAGGGTTGCCAAATGTGTTTTGGTCATGACCATGAACATATCCGGGGCTCTCTGTTAACTGGTCATTGCCTCCATGGACACCTGGAGGGACAGAGAGGTAGCAAGCCTCTCCTTTGTATCTTGTTCCCTGTGTTGGAAAAACTCAGACAACTTGGGGAGGTTTTCGCTGAACTGACGTCCAGCGATATCAGCCTCCAACTTCTCGACTGAAACAGTAAGTTGAATATCCTTCCAGTCTTTGTCATCCGTTAGCAAGGCTAGGGAGAGGGGCCTATACTCCTCCAGTGTAGGGCAAGGTTTCCCAGCTTCCACTGCCTTAACCACAGCCTTAAATGAATTTTCTGCAAAGGGGAAAGCCACAGTTATTGGAGCAAGAAAAGAGAGAGGTTTTTTGCTCAGGGCCGGCACCTTGGAATTGGTGAAGCCCCTCTCCTTCAAACTACTGGCTAACAAAGCCTGAGCCTTCGTATGATCAAGCACTATGACCTCCTTAGGCTTCGTCTCCTCCTTGGATAACGGTTCCGTCCTTAGACGAACGAAGCAGACTGGATAGGACTCAAAGCTGGGCCAGAACTCAATGTCCTCGATAAGGACAGCTCCCAGCATGTACTCGGCATGCCTCCATGGGTTTACCTCGGAACACGAGGGAAGATCCTTAACATTGAGTCTCCATTGAGACCCATGGGTCGCTGTAATCTGAAAAATCTCCTTCCTGGATGAAGCTTCCCTTTATTAGCTCTTCTTCTCAAACATTTCCAGTATAGCTTTGATGGCAGACAGGGTGTCGTCCGACCTCTCAGGTTGAGGAGCGGAGGACGTAGAGGGCACGGGTTATGAGGCAGGAACCGACAAAACAGAGACTGTTTGGACTTCCTCCTCTTCTGTCTCGGGAGCCAACGGTGACTCCTCATCTCGACCTTCCGCCAGAAGGTCCTTTTCGGTGTCCTCTGACACCTCTGACATCCTCTCATCATCTAGGTGGATGTCCTTCATCGCATCTGAAACATCCGTGTCAACGGCTATCAGGATGTAAGGTATCTGAGGGTGAAGCTGAGGAATAACAGCATCCGCAGATGATTTGGGGAAAAGAAGGGCTCTCATACGCTCACTAGGAAGGTAAGGCCCTGTGGCTTTCTTTTGGAAGCCACGAACCCATCTGCACAGCTTGTCCTGAGGTGCATCCCTTGACTTCGTTGTCTTGGGATTTTCAAAAGCCTCATACATCAGGGCTTTACACACTGTACATATCTGTGGGTCCCAGTATTTGAGAGGTCCCTTGGTGATGGAGCAGTGGGATGTGTCCTATCTCACAGATGGCCATAGAAGTTCCTGCTACGAACATTGCAGAAAACGCTATCGCACTTCACATGGTCCTCCTGTAAAGAGAGGAAAATAAAATGAGTATAACGTAGTCTATCTCATTAGATAAACTAATAAATATTACAATAATATTTGCCATTTTATTTTATTGCATACAGCTTAGGATAGGTAAGCTATATATGAAATAGGAGACACATACATGTGTTTTCCGCCCAGCCAATTGCTGTGATCTCCCCCAATATTAATTCTAGGGTTATCCTCCTTAAGAGGCCCGATGGAAGAATCTAGCCTATAAGGATAGAGTAGTGTAAACAACACCCACTTCCAAAAAGGATTAATAATGAGGGTCAAAATAACTAATCATCTATCAGTATAAAGAAAAGGAAATTCCTTTCCCAATCTTCTAAGGTCTCAACAATACACTGCGCCTGGACACACAGAGTATGTTGGAAAATTTAACTACTGTATACTTTTATACCATAGTTTTCTGTTTGCAGTATACTCTATACTACAGATATACTTGCTACTGTATATACATATACCATAGTTGCTGTCAGCCTGCAGCCGGCAAGGCTAGTACCTTTGGCTCAATTCAGCTGGCGCAAATTTGATAATTTATATGGACGGCGACCCACTGGATTGCCGGCGGCTTGCCGGACACCGGCGGATCACCGGCTGTCGGCAAACTATCCCAGCCAGCACAATGTAACAGGATAGTGGCCGGAATACCCCACTCATTTTCCTTAGAAAGAATGTCAACAATTGGTATGCAAAAATTCATCATCTATGGATAAGTATTTCAGGAAACACTAATGTATGTGTAAGCAGTCAATCATCAAGACCGTGAGTCCATGAAGATTTTATTCATAATCACATACAGACCAATAAAGAAAACTTGACAAAGAAACACTTGGAATGTCGCCTTGGATTTCCTTTATAATATCTCCAGGTTTATTTGGAAAAATGTTATCTTTACTGATGAAAAATATTTTACAACAGTGGATGAACAAATAAGGCATTGCTGTGTACCAACCGTGTGTCACACGATCGAAAATAGTAATGTCATTCCATTTTGTGTATATATTATGCATATATCTTCACTCTCCCCTCGCACTAATAAGAACCTGAAATAACATGCCTGTTTTTCTCACCGTTAACTGTTAACCGGTGCGGTGTTGGTTTGAACATGAAATTGCCTGTTATGTTGTGTATGCCCTTTTTGCCTGGAGTCTTTGTATATAAAAGCGAGTGTTCTGAAAAAAGTTACTCAGTTGCTTTCATCCTGCCTTTGAGTCACAAAATTCTCTTGGCCCGTCACATTGGTGACCCCGGAATGACTCCCTCCTCCCGCCTCCTGCCTCCCCCCCCACACTGTTACTATGACGCCCTCAAAACATACCTTCTGCAGTAGTACTCGCCGTCGCTAGCCACCCGTATAGCAAAGCTTTTTCAACTCTCTCAACGACCGTTGGGGGACCAAAGGGCTTCGCTCACCCTCAAGGAAATGACCAGTATCACTTGCCTGCAACCTGCTGCACAAGGCTCTCCTTGTGAGGTGAACCTACTTCGTGCCCTTTGGGTAAACTGTTTACCCGAACCTGTACAGGCTGCCACACCTGATGTCGATAATTTACCCATGAAGGACTTGATGACCATAGTCAACGCCCTAATGGACACCCACTTTATGACCTTTAAGACATTCATCAACGCCTCCACTCCTGGCGAAGAGGACACCTATTCAACTTTAACCGAAGCTGACGTGAATGCCGTACGACACACACGCCTATAAATGCCGTATGACACGCCTATGAATGACGTAGGACACACACGCCTACCCCGTGATGAGCCGGAGCAGCAACAAAGCCACCCATCATCCCCCACTCGCTCGGGCCCCAACCAACGACTTCTACAGCCACTCACTGCCGCTAATTGGCCGCAGTTTTGCTACTACCACTGCAGATATGGGCGCCCTGTTTAACATGTACAGTATGTCATTTTGTGGGGTGGAGCTATGTACCAACCGTGTGTCACAGGATCGTACATAGTAACGACATTTAATTTTGTGTATATATCATGCTTGTGTCTTCGCTCTCCCCTCGCACTAATTAGAACCTAAAATAACATGTCTGTTTTTTTCACTGTTAACTGTTAAACGGTGCGGTGTTGGTTTGAACATGAAATCGTCTGTTATGTTTTATATGTCCTTTTTGCCTAGAGTCTTTGTATATAAAAGCGAGTGTTCGGTAATAAAGTTACTCAGTTGCTTTCATCCTGACTTTGAGTCACAACCTTCTCTCGGCCGGTCACAGGTGGAGGTGGCGGGATAACCGCTATGATGAGAAATATTCAGAATAGGATTTCATTGAATTTAGCTTCATTTCATCGCAACCAAACAGAACAACCACTTCGACTAACTTCTTTGTGATTAAGTTAACTGAACTGTTTATTCTGTTTGTTTGCGATTGAAATGAAGGTCAAATTTGGTTCAGTCACGCTATTCATTACAGGAAAACAAATATTTTCTGTTCAGAATTATTCTCTGTCAGTAAGTAAAACTTTATCAAAAGAAAGGAGAGGTGTTAGTTCCGACAAATGTAATAAAAACTTCCTGTTAGTACGTGCTAGATAAATCTACTGGATGAATAAGTGAAATAGTTTCTTCACATAAACATTCTTTTAAATTAACAAAATACTGTGAGCTTTAATTAAAACAATTCAGATAAAAGTAATATATGAATGTAAATTCTGGAAAACCAAAGCCACAGGCAATGCTTCATGGAAGCGATAAGGATAAGAAAATGAACAGTGTTAACTTTAAACGTACCAGACAAATCTAATCGAATGATTAAAATAAAAGTAAATACAATTCTTCCCACCGACGGGGTGAGGGTAGAGCAAACAAAACGTGAGCTTATTTACAGTCCAGTTCGGCTAAAATTCTGGCAAAAACAAAATAAAAATTATGGGGGTGAATCTCAGTCTCGGTCTGACATCCAATGTTTAAACAGAAAAATAATTTCAAAGAAAATGACTACCATGAAAACCTCGAATTTGTACAGCGACAAAAGGAGAAAAGCTACTTTCTCCTTGTCATCAAAGTATGAAAAATTACTTGACACTACTTCCTAGGACAAATTAAGGTAGAGTAGGTCTAAAATTATAATACAATTCTGACCATGAGAGTCATGGATGCCATTTTCAAGGAAACCGTCTGAAACGGGAGGATTGGAAATACACTTTGAAGATGGTATATTAGTTTTCAGTATAGGCTGTTGGATGTCAAGGGGGTTGTCGTAATGACGCAACTACCTTCTGAAGCTGAAATTAGAGTTACCCATTAAAGCAAAAGCATAGGATTGGAGAGCAAAATGATGATGAACAACTTCACGAAAATAACAAAGGCTTAATGTAGCAGCATATATAACTAACTTAAAATAATAAGCAATAATGTTTGTTGTTCGGTGGTCCTCAAATAAGATGAAACGTAAACAATCTCTAAGCTCTAATGCTAGTTCTAGCTAAATCCTCAGACAGACCAAATTGTTCCTTGCTGAATGCTAAATTCATAAGGTTAACTTTGTTATTGAGTGGCTCGTTTAGAGACTGTATTTTAAGTTCTGCCTGTGATGATATTTTTGGTACAGTGGACTTTGGAATGGTAGTTACGGGTTCTAGAACGGGACAGTCAGGCAAGGCCTGCTATGGTCTGTGGGACGGTTTCATTCACAACCTGACATATTGGAACGGTAATTGAATGTTTGAGGACGGGACGGTCAAGCCAGGAGTGACCTGGTCTTTCGGTACGATGCTCGGGCGATAGGGGCTTAATGGGTGAGTTTAATGGTCCAGGGCTCTTTAGGCATACACTCTGGTGGTTAGGATGGGAAATATCAGGGTTACAGCTAGGGAGGTTTGGGGTCTAACCATGAATGGTATTTTCTCTTGGACGAGTTATCAAAGGTGGCACCGACAAAGAGGTTTGAATTTCAATTAGCACCAACTTAGGGTTAGAAAATGAGGACTTAATAGGAGGGACTGATGCAATTGTACCAATATTTTGCCGTATTGGTAGCATAGTATTAAAAAGTGAAGATTGAACATGAGGGGTTCCTAATGCAAAATCATGAACTCTGTGCATGACTGCCGAGACATTAAGGGATCAAATTCAGATGCTTTACTATTACCATCCTCCATGAGACATTTTCTAATACCCTTCTATTAATCCATCGTCAGGCGAAGATTTCTATTTCCTTCGTAATGGGGATCAAGTAAAAAAGTAAGTGAAATAAGAAGAGCGAATATTCTTTTCATTAAGTTTTCAGTTGACATTTATTTATGAGAGAATAAATTGGGAAAGTGCAATTTAATAGCGCATAAAATTGTGAAAAGATGTATAGGTTTAATTATTTTTTTTTTCAAAACCTGGTTTGATGTAAAAATGTCAAAATTTTCATGGTATTGAATTTACCATACATAGACCTCTCTTTAGGTAAGTTCTACCTAATGTAGGTGTATATTTATTGCTAGATCTTATTTGTTTTCAACACCTAACTGCTAAAACATCTTCGGAAATTTACTAGAGAGCTTTTTCACTGGTGCTCCACTAATGAGGGCTTTGATACAGAAAACTGTTTCTCACCTTTGCTGATGTAATTATGAATACACAATTAGTAACAGTACAAAGCTGCTGTATAGCCTGCATTTTCTTCCTACAGGTCAAAGTTCCAGTAAAGAGATCATCCTGGAGAACTGAAACTGCTCTCAGAAATGCTTCTGCGTGTTTTTTTTAGATATTCTAAATTTTTTGTACTGTAATTTGTGCGTAACCTTCCTACATACTGCACCCGGTTTTGAAAATACTGTATATTCACATCATCTTCCTTTGTTACTGGGTTAGGTGCCTCCACCATTGTTTGTCTTGTTTTTATAAGCAAGGTACGCCTTTCTTGACTTGAACTGACTTCTTTGGGATCCACAGATGTATTATTTCGTACAAACTGTTTAAGTTTTTGTTCATGCACATATCTTCTTCAACCTTCATTGTTTGCATGACATATAAACTTTCTGTGAACGACAAACTAAACACTTTCATAAACCATGCCCTCCCTTATACCGGCAGCTTCCCGCAACCATTCCCTCATGTTTTCAGTTCTTGTATTACAGTGCGGGTTGACCTTCTAGGGTATGATTCACGTTTCACGATCACAGACAACGTATATAGAGGGTGAATATGTCCTTACACGTTTACTTGGGGACCATCCATATTAATCCAGAAAGGAGGATAGAAAACTATGAGGATGACGAGCAATTACGCTGACACAACATTGATTAATTAAAAAACACATTAAATACATAAATTAGTCTTGAATGTTCCTTCTCGTTATTTGAAAAACTTCTTTAATGTTTAGGTAGCTAGTAAAGACTATTATAACAGAAGTTAATCCATTCCATGCATTTTATTCAATTTTTTTATGTATAACCTCTTTAGATTTTCAGGGAGTTGCATATATACATTTGTCCTTCGAATAAGCTAATTGCTAATCAATGTTACTTTAGGCAAAGTTTTTAGAATATTACTTTATCTTTCTTTTGAGTGTTAATTTATTTCCATAAGTATATTCACTCAAGCTCTATGGCGATCTAAAGTAGCCTCACTCATCTGTCCATGAGTATTATCCAGGATTCAGATGAAGCGCGTCCGTTAACATTATGCCCCAAGTAGTCCTCTATTATTATTAGGTGGGTTATTTCGGGTCCCTCTCAACCATGAAAATACCCCCCTGTCTCCAGGAGTAATATTGCCAGGATTAAAATTCAACAGAACGAGTTTATTAAAGAAAAAAAAGGAAGTGGGGCCTTTTTGACTATGGGTATTTTGTTAATAGAAGAAAGTATTTATATAATTCATGAACTATAGTTATTTTTGAAAAATTTGTGCAAAAGAATAATGCTTACTATTCCAAATACATCTCTTACCTTTAGACTTTTAACTAGAACTTTCAGCGAATTGGTGAATAGAGTATACTCTTCGTATTGTAAATCACTCGGTGATAAAATACTGCTTCAAATCTCTACGTAATATTAGGTTTTAATTTTTATTTCTAATATAAGAAAGGAGCCGTATTCCTGAAATTCTTTATACTCAGCGATTCCAGATCCAGAAGCTGCATGAATCTTTACAGCAGGGAGCATTCTATTATTAAACAATATTCTTATACATAAAATGTAATGTTCAATATCCTTTTGTTTAATCAAATTAATAAATTCTTTTCACTCATGGATGCATGTCTTGGTTTCTTGCTTAGAAAGGGGAGATAGATTTAAACCAATATAAAGATAATATGTCAAATAACCCAGTCTTCTGGTATATTTTGGATTATGTCACTGCAACATTAAACGATGAATGTTATATTTAATTTTGGCATTATTTTACATTTCCAGGTCATTAATGGTTGAAGTTGCTACAGACAATGCCATCACAGAGAGGTAGAAAAATCTCAGATTAAATTGAGCATATATGTTCTCAAATGTAATTTTTCTTTCCCTCTCACTTATCCTTCTCTTCATGTTCCATCTGTCGCTATCTCCCTCTAGACAGTCTAGACTGATATTTCTATATCTCTTATATTCTATCTCTTGCTATTTTCTTCTAGAGAGAGTAGACTATTATTTTAAATATCTTGCTTATCCTTATCTGTCGCTGTGTAAGTTCGCTCTAAAGGCTCATGTTCAGAAGCTATTACCGTCTACCATATGGCTATGTTTCCAATATCCTTTTTATTAAACCATCGTCAGGCAAATATTTATATTTCCCTCGTAATGGGAATCAAGTAAAAAATAAGATCAAATATTCTTCTCATTAATTTTTCAATTGACATTTGCTTATGAAAGAATGAATTAGGACAGTGCCAATTAATAACACATAAAATTATGTGAAAAGATGTATAAACTAATTTCATTTTTTTTTATAACCTCGAGTTGATGCAAAAATGTAAACATGTTCACGATATCAAATTTACCATAATTAGACCTAGCATTTGTTAAGTTCTACCTACTGTAGGTATATGCTTATTGCTACGTCTTATTTATACCCATTACTCAACTGCTAAAACATTTTCGAAAATTTACTGAGGATGATTGAATCAAAAACTTTTATTAATTGTGATATACGTGTCAATGGGTGGCTCACGTAGGTTTACAGACAGATAAAAATATCTGAGGTTTTTTTCACGAACCTTCATTGCCCTTCAAGTTCAACAAACATCCAATTGTCATCATAGTAAGAAATTACGAGATCTAAAAACACCTACGTCTTCAGCTGTCAATGTCAAGCAACAAAAGAAACTAAATGCTTTCAGGAACACTTTAGAGATTGGAAATATATCGTTAGAAATAATTTATAAAGTTTGCTGGTATTGAACAGAGGAAAATATCAGATACGCATCACTTCCAAATTCTATAAACATCTCACTAACAGTCGTTCAGAGTTTGTCAAATGTGATTAAGCATCTCACTCTATTTACCCTAAATATGTTTAGAAATTTTACCATTTTCAGTTTAACCAAACTTATGCAATACAAACAATACCTAAAAATATAAAAGCATATGGTATCTACTGGAACACATTTGCTCTATGTAAGGTCTGTTTTGTCTTTCCTACGACATATATTAATTCATATTTGCCTGTAAAGAAAAAACAAAGTTTAAGCGATCATGTTGTATCATATCCAATGGAATTGGATTTAAAGAAAAAAATACTTAAAGTTTACTCCCATATAATCTGCAAGAACGTTTTAAGAAACATGTTGAGTCCTTCAAGTGAAAATTCTCAAGGTGATATATATAATTTTTTGGGCTCAAGCCATGTCGTCCTGATGGAAGTTCCTATAGGGTAGCTTCCTAGGGTATATTACAACTACGGCGATATTCCCAGAGAATTTACCTTAAGGTACCCAGAATTCTAACTCCTGGAGCGAATATCCCTAATGAAAGGGATATCGCGACATATCAGAGGACGTATTCTTGACACGCCACATGGCAATCTGCACCCCAAACAGAGATAACACATCGAAGGGGTCAATTGGCAAGAAAACGAAAACGAGAAAGAAAAAGGGGGAGCCGCTCCCAAGGCTCCCTTTTCTCCCGTTTCGTAAGCATGCATTGCGCCAATCCTGGCGCGATCTGTATTCCTTTTTGCGTAGCTTAACAACTCGGTGTTTTTTCCTGTGTTTCTCGCAAATCTTGGATTTATTCATCTTTTCATGGCTTCTCCAACTTCGTCTGCCTCTGATAAGTTGAGTACCATTTCTTTTATGTATAAATGTAGGCTCTTGGTAATTTTTTAAGTGACTAATAGTAATAATCTTTGTTACAAGAGCCGTTGCCTACCGGAGGCGTCATGGACGCTGTCGCTCGCTAGGTATGAGTTTTAGTTAGCCAGAGCGACATTCCCGGTTGTTTTGCTTTAATAAAATTTAGCTATTTAGCGTTACATAGGATTTCCTTTCTCGTGCTTTTAGTATTTTTATTTTGGCAAAGTATTCGCCAACTCTGGCCTACGCTAGGCCATGCAGCCTAGTCGTTTGGTCCTAGTACTTTCCTGCATGATTTTGGATTTCCGAGTGTTTTAAAATTTTATTGAAGCTTTAGGCTGTTTTTTAGACATTTAAGATTATGTTGAATATTTCCAAGATAGTATACGAGTGAGTTTCGGTGATGTAGGTAATCGATTCTCTTGGTGCCTATCTTATGGAGCCTTAGTATACTTTCTCATACTCCCGGTTGCTTTCTTTTCTTCGGAGAAGGTATGCAATCCCTTTCCCTCTGTTTAAGCCTTGAGCTTAACCCTAGTGGTTTATCTGAATTAACTTTCGATACAACTATACTGGGGTGTTACTGTACCTCCCTGTTCCAGTAAGTCTGGCTTCAGAGAGGGACAGAACATCAGAGTTTTTAGTCTGAGTCTGTGTTTGTCTGGCTTGGGGTAGAGTCTCCCTCGCTGGCCTGACGCAGACATAGGAGGCTTAGCCTCCTTAGGTCACTGCCGAAGGTTTCTGTACGAGATGATTCCTTCTTTTGTGATCTACCAGACTAGTCCTTGTTGCTGTTCTCGGTGGGAGGATAAGATCCTTTCCCTGGGAGTAGCAACACCTTCCTTGCTTTGGTTCAGTGGGGGCTGGCAAGTATTGCTGGCCTCCCTCCTTGAATCTCCCTTAGGCTAAGATGAGTTTTCTTGGCTGCGGGTGATTCTTCACTAAAGCAAGGTTGGTAGGACTCTCTTTTGTCCCTTCTCCCTCTATCTCTGTCATTCTATATCTGGACCTAGGATAGGTTAGGATGTGGAATTGACTCAGTCCTTTGCCGGCCGGCAAGGGTCTTCTGCTTTGAGTGCTGCCCGGACCTCCCTTGGTCCCTCATCCATGTCTGCCTGTAGAGCCAGACGGCATTGGTCAGGAAGCCTGAATTAGATTCGCCCCTTCCTTATATGCACTCTTTCGGATTGCTGGGCTTGGAAGTAGTTTACGCTCTTATCCCAGCATCCATTCTGTTTTCTTCTAGTGCTGTACCCGACCCGGCTGCCGACCTATGGGCCGGCAGCCGGGCAGTTGTAGTCCTCTGGTTCTTTTGCTGCTGGCCGGCATCGGTTGTTTACCTTTGCCGGCCGGCTATTGTCAAGCCCTTGTCTGCCGGTCGCTATGAGCAGTGGCCGGCAGCCGGGTACTACCTGGTGTAGTTGCCGGCCGGCAGTCATTGCCGGCCGACATTGGCTGTTGCCGGCCGGCAGTAACTGCCGGCCGGCACATGCATTTGAACCAGCGTTCTGCTGCCTTATAGCTGTTAAGTAGTATACTTTAAAGCTAGTTATTGTGTGTTGCCGGCCGGCACATTACCTTCTATACTGTACCAGTATTCTTCAGTATAACATATACTGTAGGAAGAAAACTATAGTATAAGTTTTGGTACAGCACTGTGTGTTCTAACACTTTTGTGTTGTCTTGCACAGCCCTTTGGTGTTGCCTTACAGATAAGAAAGCGAGTTCTTTCTTGTCTATTATCCGGTATTTTAAAATCATACCTTAGGTGTGAGCTACACCTGTTTCCTCTGAGAACTTTTCATTGGTTACTCTAGGACAGATTAACCATACGATTCTATTATCTGGAAGGCTGCAACAATTGGTTGTGAGGGAAACACAAGTGTGTGTCTTTCCTTTCTGATTTGTTATGCTAAACTGTGCATATCCAGTGATACGTAGTTCACTTGATACTCATGGAAATTTCTTCTCTTTACAGGAAGACCATCCGAAGTACGGAAGTGTTTTCTGCAACGTCCGCAGTAAGAACTTCTGCGGACATGAGTTTTGTAGGAGGCACGCAGCATGCGCTGTCTCCAAGGGTGATCTCCAGTATTGGGACCCTCTGGTATGTAGCGTGTGCACTAACATGATTACTGAGACCTTTGATTCCCCTAGGACGGCGGAATCAAGGGATATAGCAAGGGAGAAGCTTCGTACCTTGGTAAGGGGCTTCCAGAAGAACACCTATGGACCTTATCTTCCAAGTGAGAAGATGAGGGTTTATCTTTTCCCTAGGGCATCGGCTGATGCAGTGATTCCCCAGCCTCAAGAGGAGATCCCTCATGTTCAGATCCAGGTGGATGCTGAAGTCGCAGTCGCCTTGCAAGAAATCCAGTTGGACGACAGGATGTCTGACGTGTCCGAGCGTCTGGAGGAAGACCTCCTGGTAGGAGCCCAGGATGAAGTTCAAGCCCCAGACATTGTAGAGGAAGAGGTCGACGAGGTGTCGGCTACTCCGGTTCAGATCCCTGAGCCTATTCCCTCAACATCGTCCGCTCTCCCAGTAGAGCTGGGACAGGCCCTCTCCTCCATTGTTGGAATGATCCAACAAATGCAGAAGGAGAATCAGGAGAAGGCGGCTGCAATGGAACTGCGAATGCAGTGCCTTGCAGCATCACATGGGCCCCAGAAAAGGCTCAATGTGAAAGACCTTCCCTTGTGCTCAGATGCTAACCCGTGGAGGTATGCTGAGCACATGCCGATGACGACTGGAAAAATCGTCATCTCGGATAAGTTGGGTTCAGTTCCCCTAGAGAAGGTGGAATTCTGGCCCAGCAAGGGGTCATATCCGGACTGTTATGTTCGGTTGAGGAAGGAACCAGCTTCAAAGGAGGAGACAGAGCCGAAGGAGGTCATAGTGATGGACCATGCTAAGGCTCAACCTTTGCTTTCATCCTCGATGAGAGAGAGGGGCTTCATGAACTCAAAGGTAGCTGCATTGAGTAAGAAGCTCCCTTCCTTTGTGTCCTCTCCTGCTAGAGCCTTCCCCTTTTTACAGAAAGGGTTTGCGGCTGTGCTAAAAGCAGTCGAGGCCGGCAATCCTTGCCCCTCCCTGGAGGATTGTAAACCCTTGTCGCTGGCCCTGCCTATGGACCACAAAGACTGGAAGGACGTCCATCTTACCTTCTCAGTCGGGAAGTTGGAGGCTGATATTGCCGGACGTCAGTTCGGCGAGGACCTCCCTAAGCTGTCTGACTTTCTTTTGTGGAGAGAGCTCGAGACAAAAGAAAGACTGGCTGCCTCAATGTCTCTTCAGACTACTCTTGAGACGATGGCAAGTGACCCCAAGGTCCATGAAATGTTCATGGTAGTGTCCAAGACTCATCTGGACACAGTGACGAAGGATCTTTATAGCTTCGTCAGGGCGAGGAGAGCTTGTAGGGAGTTCGTGTTTGCCTCGGCTACGGTGAAGCACGAGCCAAGGAAACTAATCTCCTCCAAAATTTGGGGCAAAGACCTTTTCCCTAGCGAATTGGTCAAAGAAGTTGTTGATAAGGCCGCCACGGAGAATAGAAACCTTCTCCAGAAGTGGGGCCTGGCTATCAAAAGAAAGTCTTCCCCGGATGAGGGTCCTCAACCAAAGAGGAAGACTATGAGGACTAGGCTACCGTCTCGGCCAGCCAAGCCACTTAGACAGCAACAGCAACTGCAATTGCCATTGCCTTCAGTGCCCCAGATGGTGGCACAAACCCCGACCATATTCCAGTGGGTACCCCAGGCCGTGTCGACACAGTCCACGGCATTCAACCCAACGTTTGAAAGGCAGTCAACTTCCTTTCGAGCAAAGCCTAGAGGAGCAGCCAGAGGCTCGTCTAGGCGCCCCTCAAGGGGAAGGGGATTCAGGGGGGGTCGCGGTCAGGGACGCAAGACCTCTGGACGGCAGTCCAAGTGAGATGATACCGGTAGGAGGGAGATTTCAGAATTTTCGGGATCGGTGGACCTTTGATCCCTGGGCCCACAGCCTACTCAAGAATGGACTGGGCTGGAGCTGGTACAGCACTCCACCCCTGTGCCCTCGGTTTTTCCAACACTCCACCCCTGTTCTGGAGGAGTACATCCAAGAACTGTTGGAGAAAAAAGTTATCTGAAAGGTGAAGTCCATCAAATTCCAAGGGAGGCTGTTTTGTGTTCCCAAGAAAGACTCGGAAAAACTCAGAGTCATTCTGGACTTGTCGCCACTCAACAAGTTCATAGTGAATTGCAAGTTCAAGATGCTAACACTGCAACACATAAGGACCTTACTGCTCAAGAGGGCATATTCCGTGTCCATAGACTTGTCAGACGCCTATTGGCACGTCCCAATCAACCGTCGACTCTCCCCCTACCTAGGGTTCAAGCTACAACGAAGACTATACGCCTTCAGAGCCATGCCATTCGGGCTAAATATAGTCCCAAGGATCTTCACGAAGCTTGCGAGCGTAGCTCTCAAACAATTAAGCCTAAAGGGAATTCAGGTAGTAGCCTACCTGGACGAATGGCTGGTGTGGGCAGCATCCGAGACAGAATGCTCGCAAGCTTCCAGTCAAGTGATCCAGTTCCTAGAGTATTTAGGCTTCAAGATCAACAGAAAAAAGTCTCGACTTTCTCCATCTCAAATGTTCCAGTGGCTGGGAATCCACTGGGACCTAATGTCACACCGTTTCTCCATCCCGGCGAAGAAAAGGAAGGAGATAGCGGGTTCTATCAAGAGACTTCTAGATTCCGAAAGGATATCAAGACGCGAACAGGAGAGGGTACTGGGTTCTCTCCAGTTTGCTTCAGTGACAGACCCAGTGTTAAGAGCACAGCTAAAGGATGCAACCGGAGTTTGGAGAAGTTATGCATCAAACGCGTGAAGAGATCTGAGAAGACCAGTTCCGCTTCGGCTACGTACTCTTCTCAGGCCTTGGTCCCAAGCCAGACATCTAAAGAAGTCGGCTCTTCTTCAGCCACCTCCCCCGTCGGTGACGATTCACTCAGACGCCTCGAAGGAGGGATGGGGAGGTCACTCTCATCGGAAAAAAGTCCAGGGGACTTGGTCCAAGCTATTCAAGACCTTTCACATAAACTTTCTAGAAGCTATGGCAGTGCTCCTTACCTTAAAGAAAGTCTCCCCGCATCACTCGATCCACATAAGGTTGGTGATGGACATCGAGGTAGTTTTGAGATACTTGAATCGACAAGGATCGAGGTCACCACCTCTCAACCAGGTGATGTTGGCCATCTTCCAATTGGTGGAAAAGAAGAAGTGGTATCTGTCGGCAGTTCACCTTCAAGGAGTCCGCAATGTGACAGCGGACGCTCTATCCAGGTTCACACCGATAGAGTCGGAATGGTCCTTAGACGCAGGATCATTCTCCTTCATTCTGAGTCAAGTCCCAGAACTGCAGATAGACCTCTTTGCGACGAAAGACAACAAGAAGTTGCCGCTGTACGTGCCCCGTACGAGGACCCCTTAGCGGAAGCAGTGGACGCGATGTCCCTCGACTGGTACAGATGGTCAAGGATTTATCTGTTCCCTCCTCACAACCTTCTGTTGAGGGTCCTCAACAAACTGAGATCCTTCAAGGGGGTAGCGGCAATAGTGGCCCACAAGTGGCCGAGCAGCGTGTGGTTCCCTCTGGCATTGGAACTACGGTTGAAGTTTCTACCGCTACCAGATCCAGTTCTGACCCAGCGAGTCCAGAAGTCGACTGTCTGCGCTTCATTACAGAAAACCCGGACCCTGCAGCTCATGATTTTCTCTCCCTAGCGGTGAGAAAGCGTTTCGGGATTTCGAAAGACAGCATAGACTTCCTAGAGGAATATAAGTGCAAATCTACTCGAAGGCAATATGAGTCATCTTGGAGAAAATGGGTAGCCTTTGTCAAGGCGAAGAATCCGCAGGAGATCTCGACAGACTTCTGCTTATCTTTCTTCATCCACCTCCATGGTCAAGGGTTGGCAGCTAACACGATTTCGGTGTGCAAGTCTGCTTTGACAAGACCCATTCTATATGCCTTACAGATCTACCTCGCTAACGAGATCTTTAATAAAGTTCCGAAAGCCTGCGCTAGGCTCAGACCTTCAGCACCTCCAAAGCCCATTTCATGGTCTTTAGACAAAGTTCTTCATTTTGCTTCTCTGTTGAGCAATGAGGAGTGTGCGTTAAAGGATTTGATCCAAAAAGTTATTTTTCTATTTGCACTCGCGTCCGGGGCCAGGGTTAGTGAGATTGTAGCCCTCTCGAGAGAGGGAGGTCGTGTTCAGTTCCTGGATGGGGGAGAACTGAACCTGTTTTTGGATCCTACGTTTCTCGCCAAGAATGAGTTACCCACCAACAGGTGGGGTCCCTGGAGAATCTGCCCTCTGAAAGAAGAGGCATCTCTATGTCCAGTAGAATGCCTAAAGGTCTATTTTTGTAGAACTTCAGACTTCAAGGGTGGTCAACTATTCAGGGGAGAAACATCAGGCTCAAATTTATCTCTGAATCAACTCAGGGCGAAAATCACATATTTTATTCGCAGAGCAGATCCTGACAGTGCACCCGCAGGTCACGATCCGAGGATAGTTGCCTCATCCTTAAATTTCTTTAATTGTATGGATTTTGAACATCTTTGTTCATACACTGGCTGGAAGTCTTCCAGAGTGTTCTTTCGCCACTATGCGAAGCAAGTAGAGGAACTAAAGAGATCTGTGGTAGCAGTGTGTCGCGTCGTTAACCCTGCTGTTTAACTCTGCGAGGAACAGTGGTTTTAATTGGGACGATTAATTCCAGGGTGAGTGTGTAGTTACAAGCTGTACTACAAACTAAGTGAGGGCACTGAGTTGCCCACGTTGACTGTTCCATTTCCAAAGGTGAACCTAGCGTAAGTGCAGACATGTGTGCCGAGCGTTTTTAACGCTAATATGATTGATTAGTAATACAGATTTTTATGACTTTGATACCTCGGTATGTTAAAAGTGGCAATATGTTTTTTCTTTCAGATAAACAAGTTCTGTTTACTTTCATACTTATGCTCAAAGTTTTGGTTATCCTCTTCTTATATATATATATATATATATATATATATATATATATATATATATATATATATATATATATATATATATATATATATATATATATATATATATATATATATATATATATATATATATATATATATATATATATATATATATATATTTAATTGTTGTTAACCTGTCTATTTATTGTCTGTCAATAAACTTGTTCTTGAGAACCTTGCGTCTCCTTCACCTGTGTCAATTTATTGGTATAATTGAGCATTCATTCAATGTACTTTATCTGGGATAATTCTAATAGATTGTTCCTTTATGCAAGCTATGTTGCATTGGTTTATGCTTTCCCTTAACGGGAGGACTCCATCCCATAAGGGGACGGTGGCGGATTTACAAGTTTCCTCCTATGCGGATATAAACCTTTGTCCAATACAAGTATTGTGCGGAGAACTGGTCGATATTTCATATTGACGCAGTGGTTCCTTACAAACTATGCTTTACTTAATATAGGGTGAGACCACTATATTGGCTTGCCTGGTATTCATACATAGGTATATGTACTCTTCGAGACTTTTCCAGAGTCTAGTAGGATTCTTCCCTGTAGGGGGCAGGAAGCTCTAGCGTGGTTTATGGTTAGTTGAAAAGGTGTATAACGGTAACATCTTAGGTCTCTAGGTCTAGTCGACCGGAAAAAATTACCTCCGGGGAGTACGGCACGTTCTGAGAATCCACAGATACAGTAATGCTCTTGTATACTTGCATCAGGACGACATGGCTTGAGCCCAAAAAATGGATTTTTCGCGAAGCGAAAAATCTATTTTTGGGTGAGATGGCCATGTCGTCCTGATGGACCCGCCCTTCCCTTTCTATGAAAGGGCTGTAGGATCCCTCCCTACATACAGTATTTGTAGCACCTCGTGTATCACTACAAGGAATACAGCTGGCGCCAGGATTGGCGCAATGCACGCTTACGAAACGGGAGAAAAGGGAGCCTTGGGAGCGGCTTCCCCTTTTTCTTTCTCGTTTTCGTTTTTTTGCCAATTGACCCCTTCGATGTGTTATCTCTGTTTGGGGTGCAGATTGCCATGTGGCGTGTCAAGAATACGTCCTCTGATATGTCGCGATATCCCTTTCATTAGGGATATTCGCTCCAGGAGTTAGAATTCTGGGTACCTTAAGGTAAATTCTCTGGGAATATCGCCGTAGTTGTAATATACCCTAGGAAGCTACCCTATAGGAACTTCCATCAGGACGACATGGCCATCTCACCCAAAAATAGATTTTTCGCTTCGCTCAAAATCCGTTTAATTTCATCGACATATTCCAAGAAAATTTTAATGTGTACCTCCTAAAATCTCAATAAACCCTTGAAACCTTCCACAATAAAAGAGCTTCATGGTCAGAAGCTTTAAGATTGAGCTAAAACCAGGACCCACTTAGAACAGGTCTGTCAGACAGAATCAGCGCTAATTCCCTGTGACGTCACAAGATCCATAGGATCACTGGTAGCCAGTGATGAGAGGCTTATCCTTCCTTATTATAACCACAATATTTAACCATGATTAATCTAGTAAATTTGTTACGTAGTATCAGAAATCATCCGTTATTTTCTTGTCAATTACAAGGAAAAGGATAAAATGTGTTTCTATTACATGGAAGCTTTTAGATACCAATTAATTGAATAATCACCTATTTTGGTAGAACATAAAGAAAGCAAAATTATTATATGTAGATAAGATAATATATGAAAGAAAATTAATGCTTACCCATAATATAAACTAAAAAACATGATAGTAATGAGGCTGATTTCTAATGCAGGTTCTCATTCTCTTTACTGCTGACATCTTTATTAATCTTTGACTGTGGCTCCAGTAGTTTCTATTTTTACTAACAAGTTTCGCGTCTTTACTTGATAACAATATCCTAAGTCTATATTTGAACTGTATTGGGTTTGGATAGTTCTAGAGTACATTCACCTGTCTCATACACCCAAACAAAGGATTTAATGCAGTCCTAATTTATTCTTTGTATCGTTATATAATCTAGGTGGCGCATATCTTTCTACATACTGAATGGACCTATTGTTGCTTTGCTTGTTAAAATTACTCCCTTTTGAAACTTGCAACTTTACCCTCATTGAATTCATTATCTCCACTACCTCGTTTAAAGCCACTGTTTGTTTTTCAATATCAGATTCAAAATCTATTCCCCATAGATATATCTCCATGCCTATGATTCGTTTTAATTATATCAAGGCATTGACTAGAGATATGAAATTACAAATTTCCTTCCAGTCGTTTAACTTTTGCAAATTCTTCCGGAATAACGGAAAATTTAAGCTGCGCAAATATATATATATATATATATATATATATATATATATATATATATATATATATACGTGTGTTTGTATGTGTGTGACAATGTATATGTATATATATATATATATATATATATATATATATATATATATATATATATATATATATATATATATATATATATATATATATATATATATATATATATATATATATATAATTATATATACATATATATATATATATATATATATATATATATATATATATATATATATATATATATATATATATATATATATATATATATATATATATGTGTGTGTATGTGTGTGACAATGTATATGTATATGTATATAATATATATATATATATATATATATATATATATATATATATATATATATATATATATATATATATATATATATATATATATATATATTTATATATACATATATATATATATATATATATATATATATATATATATATATATATATATATATATATATATATATATATATATATGTGTGTGTATATATATATAAATATATATATATATATATATATATATATATATATATATATATATATATATATATATATATATATATATATATATATATATATATATATATATATATATATCGTATATGAATATATGTAAATAGATAGATAGATATATGTCTATCTGCCTTTATTTGCCAATAATATATAGCCCCTTTTATATATGCTTACACTATATAACGTGTGTGTATATGCTTATATTAATCTCAAATTATGTATGACTATCAATGTATATGATAGGCATAAAATTATTATGAATTGTAATATTCCTTTTTTTTATCAAAGTTTTATTATTAAAATTTGAAGATTAATCTTAACATTTGGCAGTTAGAGAGATGTGCCATCTCTTTTGCTTACAATAAGCACATAGTGTTATGGCTTTCAAAACCCAGCAACCTTGATTTCCTGCCGTCTTTACAATGCTCGGAGGCAGAATGAGCTGATCATATCACAGCAGTTTCAGGATTGATTGGATCCGCACGATGACGTGCATTCGCCCACTTGTATCTTCACATCTTTTACGTAGGATATCTGGAACATCTTATTTATGCTGAACCTTTCGACTTTAACATCATAATTGAGTGACCATACACGAAACTGTTACTGGGAATGACTACAGAATTGTTTAGGTAATATGAAATTAAATGTGTTTCTCTTACAAGTTATCAAGTAACAAGGAATCACAATACTGAATAATGTGCGTAATCGTTATTTATTTTGCTTGCCAGATCAGTAAATTCTGAGATGGGCATTGGATCTCGTGACGTACTGAATCGCAGTGACTCATCCTTAATCCTCTGTCTGGCTGATCTGTTCTAAGTGGGTCCTGGGTAAAACTGTTCAGACGTAGTTAAACGACATTGGTCGTCATAATACAATGCGTTTCTTCCAGAGACTTCATAAAATCTGTTTTGTTTGTGCAATGTTTGATGAAGGATTAAATCAAGATCAAAGTTGTATCTTAGTTGTAACTACAATAGACTTATTCCATACTCTGAAACACATGATTTTTCATCTCTCTCTCTCTCTCTCTCTCTCTCTCTCTCTCTCTCTCTCTCTCTCTCTCTCTCTCTCTCTCTCTCTCTCTCTCAATCGATCGACACTTGGAAATTGTCTTGAATGGGTCGATTATATCCTAGAAAAGAATAGTCAAGAAAAAGACCAGATATTTAAAAGTAATTTGGTATTCGGTGATGTGAAAATAATTTACATTAAGTTTTGATTCTTGCATATACGCAAAAATAGTGTTATATCGCTAAGTAAAATGTTATTTTCTACTGAAAAAAATATGAAGACATATTAGCACATTAAACCTGTTTCTTTGTGAGAAAGAGATTTTTGCTGTATGATTAAGAAAATTTTTAATCACACTGGTTCCTAAAGATATTATTGTGAAACATATGATAACAATATTAAATTAAATCACCATTTAAGATCTTTCTTGTTGATGAAATCATATTGTTTACATAAATTGCATAATTTCCATCCCTGGTAGTAGGCCACATGTTTCGTTAAAATAGTTTAGCTTAAACTCCAAATGGAGGAAATGGACAAGGATTCTACTTATTCAGGAACCATTTCCATGAGTTGCAGTAGATATTGTTTGCCTAATGCATTTACTTGAAAGAATTGGATCATGGTATACTCTAACCAATATTGTCTATGCCACAGGTTACCTTAAGGAAGTAGCTTTAACGGCAATGATTAATAGCAGAAACTTAACTGACTTTGTTCTGTCTTATAGGAACGCATACAGGAGAATACAATTAACTTCCGGAGCAACAAATTAATGCAATTCTTTTTATGTATATTTGATTTGGTTTTAAGGCTCAATGGACTGTTAAAGTTTGTATTGCTGGGACTATTTGTATGAAAGATTAAAAGGGGTAGGGTTTACATTGGCATCCCACCACATTATTTTGACGCCTGAAAAGGGACTGCCGAGGTGGAAAAGAAAACCTGATTGTTGAGCTGGAGGAAAGATTGAAGAATTGTGAATTAGGATGGCCAATGAAAATGAAAAGGTGGAAGCACTAGGTTAAGGATTCTAGTTCAGTGAGGATGCAAAGAGAAGTTAGTAGCGGATAAAAACATGGAAGGTAAAAATAAGTAGATTTGAAAAAAAAACTGATGGAACTGAATAAGACTCTAGAAAGAGTAGCAGAAAGTGTAGAGATGAGGATAAAAATGAATGGGGCATAAAAGGACGAACAAATGGGTGTTCCAATGGAGCAAGTGGTAAAAATTATTAAAGTTCATGGGTTATGGTACAATTGGAGGATGTTCCTCTGCTTCGGATTATGGGTTTTAATTGGTTGAAAAGATAAGGAAAGCAGTAATTGGGGATGAAGTATTAGTAATAGCGATGAAGGTGTACTAACCGTGTGTCACACGATCTACATAGTTCATCTTGTGCTTGTATCTTCGCTCTCACCTCGCACTAAAAAGAACCTGAAAAATCTGCTTTTTTCCTCTGTAACATTGTCGATTTCTCAACATGAAAATTCTTGTTGCTTTGAGATTTTGTATATAAAAGAGAGTGTTCTACAATAAACTAACTAAGTTGCTTTCACACTGCCTTTGAGTTCACAACCTTCTCTCGGCAAGTTACATTGGTGATCCTGGAAGTCGACTCGCTCCCACCGCCTTCCACCCCCACCCCCCTCGCCCCTCCATCGTTGGTACTATGACAGACTCTACAGAAGTTGGCCCTGCGGCTGCCCCATTGAAACTTTCACCGTTCGCCAGCGGAGAGGCGTTTGCTTGGTTTCAGCGTACAGAAGTCCAGTTTCGCATCAAGGGCGTGACTCGCTCAACCATCAAAGCAGATTAAGTTCTCGCAGCGATACCCGAGGACACCTTCCCGGAAATATCCGACTGGCTTTGTGAACAAGGAGACACCCCAATAGCGTATGACGCCCTCAAAACATACCTTCTGCAGCAGTACTAGCCGTCCCCGGCCGCCCATGTAGCAAAGCTTTTTCAGATCTCGCAACAACCGTTGGAGGACCAAAGGGCTTTGCTTGCCCTCAGGGAAATGACCAGTATCGCTCGCCGTCAACCTGCCGCAGAAGGCTCTCCTCGTGAGGTGAACCTACTTCGTGCCCTTTGGATACGCCGTTTACCCGGACCTATACGCGCTGCCATACCCGATGTCGATAGTTTACCCATAAAGGACTTGATGACCAAAGCCGACGCCCTTATGGACAGCCACTTCAAGACATCCATCAACGCCTCCACCCCTGACGAAGAGGATGCCAATTCAACGTCAACCGAAGCTGACATGAATGCCGTAGGACATACACGTCAACACCGTGACGTGCCGAAGCAGAGACAAAGCCGCCCACCACCCACTAATCGCTCACGCCCCAACAAACGACTTCTGCAGCCACTTACTAACTCCCATCCGCCGCAGTTTTGCTACTACCACTTCAGATTCGGGGCAACTGCGAAGAAATGTGCCGAGGATTGTCAGTGGCCAAAAAGCGTGTAAGTAGGCCATCGCTCGTGGCGGTGGCCTCCCGTGTTTCAAATCTTTTCTTTTTACATGATGCAGGAACGGGCCTGCGATATTTGGTAGATACGGTGCTTGTCGTTCTCTTTTGCCAAGGAAACTCTTCAAGACACGACGTAGTCTGTCTAGATCGGCCGACGTCCGCTTGGTAGCTGCCAACGGATCAGCGATACCCCCTTACGGTTACGAGAACCTCACATTATCGTTCGGAAACAGTAAATTCAATTGGAAGTTTCTCGTTGCCGACGTCACATTGCCAATCCTCGGTGCAGATTTCCTCTCTCATTTCCCCATTTTGGTCGATGTCGCCCACCGACAATTGGTCAACGCAGACTCGACTTGTCGACACCTCTTCAACCCGCCCCCCTCTAACCCCGCTCTCAACACTAGCGCACCCACGGATGACTATGCCCACCTCCTCACGTCGTACCCGGAAGTTTTCCGTCCAGAACTTCGCCAAACGCCCACGGTTCCTGCCAAGCACGGTATTTATCACCATATCAAGACGACGGGACCCCCAGTCTTCGCAAAATTCAGACGTCTGGCACCGGAACGATTGGCAGCCGCCAAACAGACGTTCGTCTCCCTTACATATCGTTCTGAAAGAAAGACGGCTCCATCCATCCATGCAGGGGTTACAGGAGCCTCAACATGCAAACAGAACCGGATCACTACCCCCCTCCCAAACATTGCCGACGTGACCTCCTACCTGCACAAAGCAAAGGTTTCTTCTACGCTCGACCTCCTGAAGGGGTATTATCAGGTGCCTATGAACCCAGAAGACATCCCCAAGACTGCCATCACCACTCTGTTTGGTACATACACCTTTAATTACTCCTGTTTTGGCCTTCATAATGCTGGGGCCACGTTTCAATGTCTCATGGATGGCATCTTAGGGGACCTCTCTTTCTGTGTATGTTATGTGGACGACATACTTGTGTTCTCCTCCTCAAAAGAGAAACACCTTTGTCACCTGCGCATCGTGCTTGACCGCCTGCAACAAAACAGCCTTGTAGTCCGGTATGTCAAGTGTACCTTTGGCGCCAACGAAGTGTCGTTCTTAGGGCACCGCATCACTCCTGAAGGAGACCACCCCCTCCCTGAGAAGGTAGCAGCCATTCAGAACTTCCCCGTGCCCTCGACCGTCAAAGCTCTGCAGGAATTCTTAGGCATGATCAACTATTATCACCGTTTTCTGCCAGCTATTGACATCACTCTTGCTCCCCTCTATGCCTCCCTCAAGGGCAAGCCAAAGGTCCCCTTCAAGAAGCAGTCTTCTGCAATGCAAAGAAGGCCCTATCAGCTGCTGCGGCTCTCACTTTTCCTATCCCACATGCCCCTCTCCTTCTCTCCACCGATGCCAGCGACGTCACTATTGGTGCAGTACTCGAGCAGGTGGTCAACGTCTCACCCCGCCCATTGGCCTTCTTCAGCAGAAAACCGTCCAAGGCAGAATCGGGTTATTCTACCTTTGATCGAGAATTGCTGGTGGTGCACTTGGCTGTCCATCACTTCCATTTCTTAGAAGGTACGCCCTTCGTCATTCGCACAGACCACATGCCTCTGGCGCACGCCTTCACTCGACAGTCTGATGCCTGGTCCGCCCGGCAACGCCGACATCTCTCCGCCTTGGCTGAATACAATTGCACCCTACAATACGTCCCTGGGAAAATGAATCCCGTTGCCCATGCCCTGTCAAGAAACACGTTGGCTGCCGTTCAACTGGGATTGGATTACAACGCCCTGGCTGAAGCCCAATGACAGGATCCAGAGTATCAAGCATGTAGGACATCCTGCAAGTCCCTCCGTTGGGAAGACTTTCCCCTCGAAGACTCCAACACGACCCTCCTCTGTGACGTCAGTACTGGTAGACTGCGACCTTGGATTCCTGCTCCCATGGGACGGCAGGTGTTTGATTTTATTCACGGCCTTTCTTATACCTCGTGCCATTCTACTGCACACCTGCTGAAGGCAAAGTTCATTTGGCACGGCATTTCTAATGATGCAAAGGATTGGGTCCGCGCCTGTACTTCTTGCCAAACTTCCCGAGTACATCGACACACGGATTCAGGAGTAGGCACCTTTCCTCAACCTCAGCGTCGTTTCGCACACGTTCATGTCGACGTTGTAGGCCCCCTACCCACATTACAAGGACATCGTTACCTGTTAAATGTCATCAACCGCTCCACTGGTTGGCCTGAAGCCATTCCCATGGAAACTGCAACTTCCTCCTCATGTACATCTGCCTTACTCTCCGGATGGATTGCAAGATTTGGTATCCCTGAGCATATCACTTCCTACAGGGGAACCACTTTCACCTCTCAATTGTGGACATCATTAGCGAATCTCCTGGGCATCACCCTACATCAGACAACGGCCTACAACCCCGCTGCCAATGGAATGGTTGAACGTTTTCATCGCACCCTCAAAGCAGCTTTGATGTCCCGCTGCAAGGACTGCAACTAGCTTACTCAGCTTCCCTGGGTCCTCCTGGGACTAAGGACCACTTCTAAAGATGCCCTCGACGTCTCGGCAGCTGAAATGGTGTATGGCGACCCGTTGGTCGTCCCTGCCGAATTTTTTCCTTCTACAACCTCCTCCGACGATCTCCAGCGCATACGTCACGTCTCGGGAAAATTTACTCCATGCCGCCAGACTTACAAGCCCCCAGCGAAGCATCACATAACAATAGACTTGCACTCAGCAACGCACGTTTTCCTGCGCAACGACACTAGCAAGCCACCGCTAATGCCCCCTTATACGGGCCCTTTCCTTGTGATCCGCTGCAGTCCTAAAGCATTCCTACTAAACATTCGTGACAAAGAAGACTGGGTCTCCATTGATCGTCTAAAACCTGCTTATCTTCTGCCAGATGACCCGCCTTCAGTTCACCTCTCTAGATCAGGGCGCCCTATTCAACATGTACAGTATGGTATTTTTAGGGGGGGAGCCATATACCAACCGTGTGTCACACGATCGTGCATAGTTCATTTTGTGCTTGTATCTTTGCTCTCCCCTCGCACTAAAAAGAACCTGAAAAATCATGTCTGCTTTTTTCTTTTATAACATTGTCGATTTCTCAACATGAAAATTCTTGTTGCTTTGAGATTTTGTATATAAAGGAGAGTGTTCTACAATAAACTAACTCAGTTGCTTTCACACTGCCTTTGAGTTCACAACCTTCTCTTGGCAAGTTACAAAGGTAAAGATATAAAGCATAATATGGATGGAAGGAAAGGTGTGAGAAAAAGTGAGAGGAAAGGTAAGAGTTATGTGAAGAACTAAAAGTAAAAGGGTTAGGATGAGATTGGATGATAATGAATAGGTAAAAGTGTTAAGAGAAGAAGAGTAAGAAGAATAATCTTAATAACAGTAATTAAGTGTAGATTAAGATATATTGTATTTGATTGGGTAAAAAGATATTGAGAAGGAATTTAGTAGTGGAGATGATAGCAAGGGTGTACTTGAAGAAAAGGTATGTAAGACAAGAGGAACCTCGGTATGAAAGGTTTAAAGGTTTAAAGACTGCACATGATAGGCAGAGGCAAGGGATAATGACATTGCCTGAGCTAGCAGGACAACGCCGAGGAGACTGACTATATACACACATGATCCGCGGCCAAATCCCCTCGCCACCCAAGCTAAGATCAGGAAGGGCCAGGCAATGGCTGCTGATGACTTAGCAGGTACGCCTATAGGATCCCCCACGGCTCGACGAGGTTTATGTGGTTGCAAACACTAAAGAAACTGTCGAATTTTAGCAGTGCTCAAACACCAGTCCAGCAAGCACCAGGCACGGACGCTTCCAATAGGCCATCACATAGTTGTATTTGACAGTGTTTTGTGAGTATGAAAAGTATTATCAGGCTAGGTATGGTGAGAGTAAGAGAGCTTGGGCGTGGGAGTTAAGTAATTATTTGAGAGGATATCTGTTTACTATATATGGAGTGATAAAAAGTCTAGGGGATGTCGAGTATGAGAGTATTAATTGAATATACAAAATGTATGAAGGGAAGTATTAAATATGGGTTTAAAGATTAGTTTATCAGACTTAAATGAATATGAGTGAATATGCGTCTATGTATGTATGCTATTTAAAATATTTAGCAAGGAAAAATAGGGGGATGAAGGGATAAAGGAGAATATGGAAGTGATGAAAATATTTTTAGCTGCTTTGCCTGAGAATGTGTATGAGCTTGTTTATTTGAGATTGATATAGGAAATTTTTTTAAAGATATTGATCGATATGTGTATGAAAGAAAGTAAAACTGTGAATGTAAGAACTAGAATGTACGAAAGTGTAAAAAAATTCTTGAGTTCAAAAGGAGCCGCCTTAATAGACCCAATGAAGATAGCTGATAGTGCAGTAGATAGGACTGTTAAAACGAGTAATGGACGAATGGATTATTTAAACAAGGAAATCTGCATTGACGAGATAGGAATGCTTGCAGTCACTGAGGTAGGTCAGATAGTTATAGTCATGAGGAGGAGTGCTATAAATAAGGTAAAAGTTCATAAGAGTGATGCTAGCCATTAAGGTGCATATTTTGGGTGTGGTGCGGTATTCGCATCTTATTAGTGAGTGCAAGAAAGAGAAGGTGGTTAAGTGATATCAGTGTAGTATGTACAGTATTATCATACATATAGCAAGATTTACAGCAATTGTGTTTAGAAGAGACAATATGCAAAAATGTGGAAAGAACAATGTACCAAGTGTACTGAATATTGTGTAGATTGGTATGAAGCAAATACATGTAGGAGGGAGATATTGAATATTTCAGGGTATCAACTACTTCGTAAGAAGATTCAGCTGGGTGAATCCATCTGTGTTTGTGGTATCCCACACGTGTCTGTAAACTTTAATGTTATTTTTCTCTTTTTTGTATATCACACTCTCCCCCTTACTGTCAACAGGACCTGTTTAAGCGTGCATTTACAAGCATAAGTGTGTTTGAATTTTTGAGTCATTCTTGTTCAAAACCTTTTGTATATAGACTCGTTATCAGTTGAAATAGAGTTAATTGCATTCCTCTCGTCTCTATGTTATGACCTAACAGCCCACTTGCACAATTGGTGGCACCCAGATGACCATCTCCCTTCTGGCTTCCCTCCTCACTTCTACATTTTACTGTTTGATGAGGTCGCCCTCTAACCCTGACTTTTCTAACAACTACACATCCATGAAAATACTACCCTTCACCAGTAGATTGCCCTTTGGCTGGTTTTAGCGCGCTGAGGTCCAGTTTGACATTAAGGGTTTGACTTCCTCGAGAGCCAAAGAAGACTATGGTCTCGCTGTGATATCGGGGAAACTTTCCTGAAAATCTTAGATTGGCTTTGCGACCAATGTGACAAACTAATAGCTTACAATGCCCTCATATTATACCTCTTGAAGTAGTACTCACAATCACAAGCCGCCTGTATAGCCAAGCTTTTTCACCTCTCTCATTAACCACTATAGGACCAAGAGACTTCCCTAGCTCTCATAGTCACTTGCCTATAACATGCTGCAGACGGCTCTCCTCAGGGGGTGAACCTACTTAATGCCACTTGGGTATGACGCGTACCCAAACATGTACGTGCTGCCATGTCTGATGTTAATATTTTTCCCAAGAAGGACCTGATGACCATAGGTGATATCCTTATGGACAGCCACTTCAATGCCTTCAAGACCTCCCTCAAAGC
>NC_090745.1:43039642-43060679 GCF_036898095.1 Palaemon carinicauda
GCATCCTGCTTTTCCAACTAGGGTTGTAGCTTAGCAAGTAATAATAATAATAACAATAATAATAACATAGAAATATATTTGTCATGGATGGTCCACATCGCGATCAAATTGCTACTCCATCTACCTGCTCATATAATTTGTCATTAAACATGAATTTGGATGTAGTGGTAGCTAGTTCTAATAGTATTTTAAATTGTTTTTTTATTGAATCCATAAAAAATGTCCTCTGGGTTAGGGAAAAGTTGTTCAAGAATTATCTCCAATGTTTCTTCTAAAGGAATGTATATGAACAAACTTTCTGTCAGAGCTGCACATAACAAAGTTATTTGGATCTTCGACAGATTTTATCAACTCTACAAATTGATAAGTATTTTTCAGGGTATATTCATTTACTGTGAGAGGAGCGAGCTTAGTTACTTGATGTTTGAACTGGTCGGAGGAGCAGGTATTAATAGCGCTGAGAATTGGTCTCAGAGGAATGCCTCTTTTGTGAAACTTTGGGGCACCATACATGATAACAGGTTGTGTTCCTATTGCCATCATTGCTGAAGCTGTTTCGTCTGACAATATGCCATCCTTCTTGCACTTACGAACTCCGTAGCTTATATTATTTTCCATATTAAAAGTGTGAATTAAGGTGTCCTCCGACACTGGAATGATTGGAAATCACTTTATTAGGGTCAAGTGAATCTGGAGAGTTTGTTATACCTAAAAAAAAGATGTTTATTTCTTTTAGTGGGTTTTTAGTCTTAGTATTAACTTTACATACATTTTTTGGAGATATAAGATTCGTAATAATAATAATATAATAAACTAACAGTAGTGTTTACCTCAGTATCTAGTCTGATTTTTTTTCCTACTTTTTTATGGTTTTAATTTTATGTTTGAATTTTTATTGTCATTTTCAATATAGTTTGAAATTAATTAAATTACGTTTACACAACTTAAAATATAAAAATTTGGGTAAGATTTCATAGCTTATATATATATATATATATATTTATATATATATATATATACAGTATATATATATATATATATATATACAGTATATATATATATATATATATGTGTGTGTGTATATATATATATATATATATATATATATAAATATATATATATATTATTTTAAGTCTGATTCATTCTTCCTTAATTTAATTGCAATTATTTTTTCGAGTTTTCTGAATTGTTTCAGTCCTTGACGGCCATATTTTGTTAAAATTATAGTTGATAATAGGGTTCCTCTCGGGAATCACAACCTAAGTAGAAATAAAATAGTCAATGCTGCTATCATCTTCTTTATTTGGGACCTTTCGACATAACTTATGTCATCCTCAGCCTATCTGCATTTATCATTATGTAAAATTAATAAAATCAATAAAGGTCATTCTAAGTACATAGTTAGGAAGATATATTTACATGAACTGCTCAACTAGCTCTGAAATCAAAACAAACAAGGAACATAAAACCATATAAAAGCCTTATTACATATATAACTATATAACTACATAAAAGACGCAATAACTAATATATCTACTCGCCGGCAGGAAACAATGACCACCCATCCAGAGCAGTAATCTACAGACTAGATGGATCAATGGGTCACCGGCAACTGAACAGCTAAGCCCTCATTCAAGCTGGGTTTTGTGTTAATAATGTATAAAGACTCCATGATTCTCAGTGGGCTGACACTACTATGTCTGTCTGTAATTTTAAAATTTGCCTAGAAATGGCATGACCAGATTTAAATGCGTGGTAATAAATAGCTGAAATTGGTGTCTTATTTAAAGGTATATTAGTTTGCCCGATCCCCCCAACGTGTTAAAAAATACTACACTGAAGCTGTATAAATGTGCTTCGAGTGTAGCACTCATTACAGAGGGTACAATAAAAAGTGTAAATGACACCGGAACACAAGGAATTAGGTAGACTTCCCTTATATTTAAAAAGTGAGCCAACGAAGAACTTGTTATTAAATATTAGTTTTAAATCTAGGTGGGGATAACACATCCCCACAGCATTTATAACCTCTGTTCTTAGTCTCCGAATCATAACCATAGTACGGAAAGGAGACATATAACTTTTTCTTACTGACCGTTTGAATTGCTAAATTTTAACTGTACATTTTACCTAATAACTTCTTGACTTGATTGTAATAGAGGTTCAGAAGGAACGCATTGTCAAAAAAAAAAAAAAATTATTTAAAAAGTTTCTTCCCCATGAAACCCCAGATAAGTTGAACATACATGATAACATCTATATAACAGTGTTTTATCGAATTAATTTTGCAGATTTTTTGGTTCTGAGATAAAAAAATCAGTGTTTAAGCCTGTAAGAGTGTTTTTTCGAAATATTGTTGTTTCAGAGGTTGTATGTTTCCGAGTGACCAACACAGAGAGAAGAGGCAAAGTATCATCTTTTTCCTTTTCTTTTGTAAATTTTATATTACGGTGCTTTGTATTTAAATAATCTAAAACTTACTTTTTTATAATTTTTGGAAAGTGAAATTGTATCGTCTACATATCGATAGTACAAAAAAGGACCAAATTCCACAGGGCAGTCGCTCAGCCATTTCACTTCGTAATAACATAGAAATATGATTGCCAAGGTTGGTCCACATGGTTGATTCAAACTTTAAATATGGAGAATAATAAAAGCTACAGAGTTCGTAAGTGGAAGAAGGATGGTATATTGTCAAACGAAACAGCTTCAGCAATGATGGTAAAAGGAACATCCTGGTATCATGTATGGTGCCCCAAAGATTCACAAAAGTGGCATTTCTCTGAGACCAATTCTCAGCGCTATTCATACCTGCTCCTCCGACCTGTCCAAACATCTAGTAACTAAGCTCGCTCCTCTCACAGTAAATGAATATACCCTGAAAACTACTTATGAATTTTTAGAGTTGATAAAATATGTCGTAGATGCAAATAACTTTGTTATGTGCAGCTTTGACATAGAGAGTTTGTTCATATACACTTCTTTAAGAGAAACATTGGAGATAATTCTTGAACAACTTTTCCTTAACCGAGAGGACATTTTCGAAGGTTTCAATGAAAAACAATTTAAAATACTATTAGAACTAGCTACCACTATATCCAAATTCATGTTTAATGACAAGTTATATGAGCAAGTAGATGGAGTAGCAATGGGATCGTGATGTAGACCATCCTTGGCAAATATATTTCTGTTATTGTGAAAGGAAATGGTTGAGTGATTGTCCTGTGGAATTCAAGCCTCTTTTGTACTGTCCATATGTAGACGATACATTTTAACCTTTCAAATATTTAGGTCATATAAGCTAGTCTTTAGATTATTTAAATACAAAGCATCGAAATATAAAATTTATGAAAGGAAATGAACAGGATTATACGTTGCCTTTTCTCGATGTCTTGGACTCTCGGAAGCATAATACCTTTGAAACCTCAGTATTTTGAAAAACCTTTTCACAGGACTGAGCAATCATTTATTAAGCTCAGAACTAAAAAATCTACAAATTAATTCGATTAAAACACTGTTATATAGATGTTATCATGTATGTTCAACTTGTCTAGGGTTTCATGAAGAAGGAATTTTTCTATTATAATTCATTTTTAACAGTGGGTTCCCTCTGAACCTCTATTTCAGTCAAGTCAAGAAGTTTTTAGCCAAAATTTACATTGAAAATTTAGCAATACAAACGGTCAGTAAGAAAAAGTTATATGTCTCCTTTAAGTACTATAGTTATGTTCCAGAGAGACTGAGAACAGAGCTTATGAGTGTTGTGGGGAAGTGTTATCTCCACATATATTTTAAAAATATTTTTTACGAACAATCTCTCAGTTTTCTCATTTTTAAATATAAAGGGAGTCTACCTTCTCCATTGTGTTCCGGTGTCATATACACTTTTCAATGTGAACTTTGTAATGAGTGCTACACTGGAAGCACATTTATACAGCTTCAGTGTAGGATTTCGGAGTACATGTGGAGATCGGTACCTTTAAATAAGAAACCAATTTCAGCTATTTATGATTATGCATTTAAATCTGGTCATGCCATTTCTTAGGATATTTTCAAAAATACAAACAGACATAGTAGCGACAGCCTACTGAGAATCTTGGAGTCTTTATGCATTTTCAAGACAAAATCCAGCTTAAATGAAGGCTCACCTGTTCATTTGCCGAAGACCCATTGATGTTTCTGGTCTGTGGGTTGCTGCTCTGGATGGGTGGTCATCATCTCCTGTGGGTGACTATATATATTAGTTATTGAATCTTTTAAATATTTATATAGTTATATGAGTAATACGTATTTTATATGGTTTTAGGTTCCTTGATTGGTTTGATTTTAGAGCTAGTTGGGCAGTTCATGGAAATATATCTTCCTAACTATGTATTTAGGATGATCATTATTAATTCTATTAGTTTTACATAATGATAATTACAGATAAGCTAAGGATGAAAGCTCCCAAATAAAGATGATAGCAGCATTGACTATTTTATTACTACTTAAATTGCGATTCACGAGAAGAAACCATCCATCAACAATATATATATATATATATATATATACATATATATGTATATATATATATATATATACATATATATATATATATATATACACCTATTTTTTATTTATACATACACACATACACATACACACACACACACATATATATATATATATATATATATAAACATGTATCAAGTAAAAGTAGGAAAAAATGAGAAATATATGCACACCAAGAAACATCAGTCCGGTTTATCTCATATAAAATATAATAATATGATAAGATTTCATTACTGATTCTATTAACTATATAATTTATTAAGAGATAAAGCATCGGGCCGAGGCATCTTATAACAATTACGAAAAAGATAACACATAAAAGTGTTTAGTCATGCGGGACGAAGAGATTCTGCTTGTGTCTGTTTGTTCAGGTGGGGCAGTATCATAGACAGATATTATGACTTCTCAAAATTGTTTAAACTTAAATCCTTCAAATATGTTTGAAATCATATCACTGGAGGTGCTTTTATGTGTAATAATAATAATAATAATAATAATAATAATAATAATAATAATAATAATAATAATAATAATAATAATAATAATTTTATTATTATTATAATAATAATAATAATAATAATAATAATAATAATAATAATAATAATAATAATAATAATAATAATAATCCAGGAGTATTTTGAAGTCTGAAAAATTTCAATAAATTCAATTATCATTAAAAACAATAATTTCTAAATATAATTATAACTTAAATATTTTCTATAATAACTATTTCAAGGTTGAAGGATAGGTATTATTTCACTCATTTGGTGAGGTTAGGTTAGATTATGGTGGGTTAGGTCAGGAGAGAGAGAGAGAGAGAGAGAGAGAGAGAGAGAGAGAGTTTAGGGTAGCCAATGGGTTAGGAGAGGGGTTGAGTTAGGTTAGTGGTAACCAATTAGGGTAAGGGATTGGGTAGAGTTAGGTTAGAGCAGGTTGGACTTTGGATAACGGTAGCCAATGAGGTTAAGGGAGGGAGGGGGGGGGGGCGAGCTAAGTTAAGGGGTACCCAATTAGAATGGATCAATCCTTATAGATGGGAAACGTGCCATTTACTCGACATATATATATATATATATATATATCACCCACGAATGGCATTTAATACCGACTTTTATCTTGGGAATATACATCCACTTGGAATTCATTTTATGGTAACAGCTTCCAGCCGGGTGGAGATTCGAACCCCCACCTGTTCGGCTGGAAACCATGCCCGCAGTGACCATACCAAATGAGCTATCAAGATATATATATATATATATATATATATACATATATATATATACATATATGTATATATATACATATATATATATATATATATATACATATGTGTGTGTATATATACATATATATGTATATATTCCTACATTTTTATTTATATATATATATATATATATATATTGTTACGAAGTGTGTCTAGTGTAAAGTAAATACAGTAGTTTATTCATGTATTTTATTCAAATGTTTCATTTGTGCATTAAAGGGGTGAATAGCCAGCTCTTAAAATGAGCTTGTCTCATGTATGTATCAGTTTATTTTGAAAATTAGGTAAGTCTTTAGTCACTAATTTCATTGAATTATTCATTCACGTCAGTGTGTGTGAATTTACGTTGTTTTTTAAAAATTATTTTTTTTTTATTTCACATATTTTTTTATGAGGTCTTACATAAGCTATTTAGAGAGTTATGTGATTCTTGCAAGGTATGAAGAACGGCTTATGTAATGTTTCTTTATATTTTCCTGAGGCATGGCGTCATGTGTTTGGAAAAATATGCAATTCATATATTGTGCCATGTGCTTTGAAAGATTCCCGAAAATCCTAGCGTTAAATCTTTTCTTTTTTTTATTTATATGACATAGGGTGTTTAAGCTAGCTGATAGAGAGTCGTCTGGCTGTGCGTTCAAGAGTTGCCTTAAACCCAGGATCTGTCTTTTGATATTTTTATCTAGTTGATAAATCTGAAGCCATTAGGCCAATCCCCTACACTTTCAGATCTTGGACCTGGAATATTTTGGATGAAGCTAAGGTTCCTAAAAGGGTGACCCCTTGGTGGCATAGATCAGATTGATTATCCCAGCCTTAAGTCAAAGCCATCTCCCCTTCTCTCACTCATACATAGCTTACTGTATTGTTTTAAAAGTGTTTATTGAAATTTCAAAGTTTTGGTGTGACAGGGTTTTTGTAAACATAGTGAGTATTAATAAAAATTCTCTTAGAGTTTTTCTAACTGGCCCTATAGTAAAGTGAAAGATATTTGTTTCGTTATCTGGTTAACAATATTCATTGACTGTTAAGACTAATTAAGGAGTGTGTAAAATTTAATTTTATGTTATGACTTCCTATGTATTATTTCTTTTGGCTGAGTCTAAGGTTTTATGCAGTTTTAATATTTCGAGTCAAGTGAATATATAGTTTTCAGAGTGTAATTATTTCTTTTAATGTTTTTTTTTCAGATTTAATATTTCAAGTCAAGTTCTTTTATAATTTCCAGATTATATAATGTATGTCCTAATCTAAGTTTTGTTCAAACTTATTACTTTGAGTGATTTATTTGGTTTTTATATATTTTTTTTAAATTGTTGCAATTTATATAGAATATATTTATTTATGTAAATAGTGTATTATTCTAATCAGCAGTGTTTAAATTAGTATTCACTTGTACCGTTTAAAGAACCCTAGTAAAAAGTGGTTTTAAATAGATTGTAATAATTACCCAGTTCTCTTTTGAGTGTACTTAACAGACCTCTGGATATCTAGTGTTTTATATATAACTACCTATGAGCTATATAACTGTCTTAGAGGTCAGGTATTAGTATTCTCAGTTGTAACAGATTCAATGTGAAAACAAAAAGGCGAGTTTGGAACTTATGAGATTTTATAACTGGCCAGCCGTAATTTATATAATATCATATGTTTGGTTCTCACCCATAAAAGGATCTATAAATAAATATATATATATATATATATATATATATATATATATATATATATATATATATATATATATATATATATATATATATATATATATGTATTATAGCCACGAAAGGAAAAATGAAAAAGACTTGATTGAAGTTAGTACTTTCATCCACTCAGGACATTATCAAACTCAGCAATGAGAATACATATTGTTGGGGTATTAAAGCCAACACTTGTTGTTGGCACGGGCCTTTCCCTTGGTTGGCCCGTAGGGAATACATATACAAAGACATCGTATTTATACTGGAGAAGGGGATCCAACAGCTGTCAGTTTCTTAATAATTCCAGAGAAGTCAGATTTTAGATAAAAGGATAATACTGGATTAACGGAAAACAGACCTGGGCTTAGATTCAAATTTCTACCTTGAGTACAGGAGATTAAAAATGATTCAACAATATTCCTTTGGAAATAGTCATTTACATGGATTACTTTTTCCGTCTTTGACCAACCAATTCTGTGACTTGACCCTAACCAGTGGGAGACCAAGGCATTATTAAGAGAACCCCTGGAGACGGCCACCTGATGTTGTTTTAATCTGACTAGTATACTTTTTGATGTTTGGCCAACATAAAATAGGTTACACTCTGAACAAGGAATGCTATATATTACATTATTATCATTTCCAGAACTATTCTTAATTAACATGTTTTTTAATGTACAATTATATTTAAACAATACAGCAATGTCTAGTTTTTTCAAAAGGGGTATAACATCTAAAAAAACAAACATGAAATGGCAAACAAAGCATATTATTAATTGTTTCCTTCCTCTCTAATTGGACACTATAAAAGGTCTTCTTAGCCTTATTCATACATTTTTCTAAGAAATATTTAGGATAACAAAGATCTGTTGCAATTTTTTCTATTTTAGTGAACTCCTCCTCAATGTAATCTGGGCTACAAATTCTCAATGCCCTAAGGTACATGGAGGAAAAAACTGAATGCTTAATATTTTTAGAGTGACTGGAGTAAAAATGTACATATGAAAAATTATTTGTAGGCTTTCTATATATGGAAAACTTAAATTTATCTTTTTCTCTAACTATTAAAACGTCTAAAAATGGGATACGGTTATTTTCTTCATTTTCTATAGTGAATTTTATTGATGGTACTAATGAATTAATGATTGAAACAAAGCCCTCAAGATTAAAATTTTCTTCTAAAATACCTAGAACATCATCAACATATCGATACCACACAATTTGGGAAGACCACACTGAAGGGATTAATCTAGATTCAAAAAATTCCATATATATGTTAGATAAAAGTGGGGACAAAGGATTACCCATGGCCATACCAAAACCCTGTTCATAGAAATCTCCATTAAAACTAAATTTAAAAATGGTATACGTATTTATGAACGTCAGGTTTATTTATCGATATCATAAGTTTATTTTTTTTTTTTTTTTTTTTTTTTTCATTTTTATTCATGATCTCTTGGTGGGCATATTCTTATTGCTGATTAAACGCTTGTTTCTTCTTTGAAGAATTAATTTGGATTTGACCATTTAAAGGGGATTATACCATATATTCTAGCGAGTGAGATGAATTTTCAGAAAATTCGGAACTGGCGGTTTTATCGGTTAGCTTTTGCTCTGTTCAGTACCTAGGGGAAAACCCTGAGCTATTGAAAGTGGGAATTTAACCCTGGATAGGTACGGTGGGTCGTTTGCGACCCCGAGCGTCAAAAAAAAACAGGTTTTTCTCACGTGACTCACCCCTGTGACTGAATTTGTGGGTGATCGACCTGCAGGAGGTGTCTCCCCTACACGCTCTAGTAGTGTCCAGATGTGCATTGCTGTAGCTGTACTCCTTCCCCGATTTCTGAGACGCGTCGGGGTCGTTCGCGTCCGAGTTTACCCTTCTGAGGTAGTTTGCATAATTATCAAAGTTATTACGTATTATGAAATTGTCGTAGAATGGTGCAACTTGTATAGGTTATCAGTTGTGGAAAGTCTTGGTGGATTGTTTGGCTACCATGTGCATGTTTTTTTTTTTAGTTAAAATGTCGTTCATCACCACGAGGACCATTTTACCGCGAGTGCCCCTTTTTCATTTTTTTTCATTTTTTTGCAAAGTCATTTTTCCGTAAGATATTGCCAAATAGTGTCGTAAAACTTTTGCTTGTTTAGTGTTGGAAAGTGTGTCTAGATGATCTGGCTACCCATGCATGACTTTGTTTTTGTTAGATACGACGTAGTTATTGGTATATTGGGTATTTAACTGCGGTTACCAATTTCTGTTTTTTTTTCAATATTTGTAAAAATTACTACGTAGTAAGGAATTGCCGTATATTATTCATTTTTTTTTCATGTTTATGTGTTAGAAAGTGTGCCTTGATGGTTGGGCTAACACGTGCATGTTTTTTTTTTTATCTGAGATGTCGTATATTAGAATGTCGGGCATTTTACCGCGAGTGTCCCTTTTTCATTTTTTTTCATTTTTTTGCCAAGTCATTTTTCCGTAAGATATTGCGAAATAGTGTCGTTAAACTTTTGCTTTTTTAATGTTGGAAAGTGTGTCTAGATGATCTGGCTACCCATGCGTGATTTTGTTTTTGTCAGATACGACGTAGTTATTGGTATATTGGGTATTTAACTGCGGTTGCCAATTTCTGTTTTTTTTTCAATATTTGTAAAAATTTACTACGTAGTAAGGAATTGCCGTATATTATTGATTTTTTTTTCATGTTTATGTGTTAGAAAGTGTGCCTTGATGGTTGGGCTAACACGTGCATGTCTTTTTTTTTATCTGAGATGCCGTATATCAGAATGTTGGGCATTTTTCCGCGAGTGCCCCTTTTTATTTGTTTTGCATTTTTTTGCTTAGTCATGTTACCGTAAGGAATTGGCAAGTAGTGTCGCAAAACTTATATTTTTATAGTGTTGGAAAGTGTTTCTAGATGATCTGGCTACCCATGCCTTTTTTTTTTTTTAGCCAGATATGGCGTATATATAAGTATGTGTTCGATTTTCCTGTGATTGCCATTTTTTCGTTTTTTCCCATTTCTTTCAAAATTACTACGTACTAAGGAACTATCACAGAGTAATATTTCATTTATATGTTTATTTGTCGGAAAATATGCCTTGATGGTTTGCCTAGCACGTGGCTGAAATTTTTTTTTTCTGAAATGCCGTATATTAGAATGGCCATTTTTCCACGAGTGCCCCTTTTTATTTGTTTTGCATTTTTTTGCTTAGTCATGTTACCGTAAGGAATTGGCAAGTAGTGTCGCAAAACTTATATTTTTATAGTGTTGGAAAGTGTTTCTAGATGATCTGGCTACCCATGCCTATCTTTTTTTTAGCCAGATATGGCGTATATATAGGTATGTGTTCGATTTTCCGGTGATTACCATTTTTTCGTTTTTTCCCAATTCTTTCAAAATTACTACGTACTAAGGAACTATCACAGAGTAATGATTCCTCTAGATGTTTATTTGTCGGAAAATTTTGTTTACTTTTTTTTTGATTGAATATCATCCAATTTTTTTAGCTAAAATATTGTTTTACATTTTTTTTTCGATTTTATTTCCCTTCAAAAAAAATTTTTTGGGTCAGAATTTTAATTTTATAGTCGTAAAATAATCGACAATTATCCAGCAACCAACCATACAATTTTTATGCATATCCAATAATAATTAGATTAGTAAATAACACCTTGAAATTGACATACCCTTCCTACATTTCAAGTGGCAGATTAGGGAGTCTGAGTCAGTGTGGTTGGCGGCCATTTTGTGGACATATCCGAAGCGTAAGCTGCCCTATCTATATATATTCTTGTTCCCTATAGAATTTGTGATATTTTGGTATATTTTTACCTGCATAAATATCATATTATATATTAAATATATGTATTTTTTTACGAAATTTCCAAGTACTCAAAAAATTACCTTTAGATATGGCCCCTGATATAAATGTAATTTACAAAATAATGAAGATTTTTTTACATATTTCTATTTTAGGATAACATATGTTTATTCCCTAAAAAAATTAGCCACTTCCTATTTCATTTGGGTACCCAAAAAAATTCATGAAATTTGGACAATTTTTTTTGGCCAAAAAAAGTTACCCTTTTTTTCTCATTTCAGATCTTCACCTCCATGGGTCTGACTTCATCCCAAATACATCAAGATGTGTCCTAAACATTCAAGAATCAATTCCTAAAAGGATTTGTGTATATATGTATAAACATTTTTTTTATGAATTTTTATGTCAGGTCTTTTTTTTTTCTACTTAATTTTTTAAAATATTTATAATAAATAGTTTTTCTGCAGATGAGTAGTATTTATCTTTACAGTTGTTTTAAGCATTCATTGAAGTTTTTTTTGGCAAAAGAAAAAAGGAGGTTACTGCAAAAACTGATTTTTCAAGAATTTTTTTTGGCGTCGGGGTCGTTCGCGTCCGAGTATACCCTTAAAGGGGTGTCCGAGGACCGTACCTATCCAGGGTTAAATGGGATTATAATATAATTAATTGCTACGATTTTTATTCAATATCCTTTGTAATCTACGGAGCATGAACACTCCATTATTCTATAATTGTTCAATAAGTGTACTTGTTTTAAAAGTAACATAATTATGTTTCAAACAAAGCTGAGGTTTTGATTTGCTAGGTAGCTTTTATGGTAGTCTTCATCGTTTCTAGAAAAAAATAATAGTGCAGTAGATAGAATGAAAACGCAATATAACAAAAATTTTCAAAGAATTGAAAACCAGGCTTTTCTTCGAAGAAATGTCTAATATGAATAAATTGAATAGGTTTTATTATATAAAACTTGGATTCAAACTTTCATAAAACTAACACAAAATAATCAATATATTCCGTTTGTTACGATCCTAAAATTGTTGCAGGTTCTTTTAATAATGGAAATAAGTGTTTCCAACAACAACTGATTAAATCTGGGAAATGAATATATAAAGAAACTCACGAAAAAACACAACACGTTTATTCACAAACTTATGTAAAGAAAATTAATGTTACTAATTCGTTTACTTTAACCTACAAATCAAATCAATCAAACACCAACAGAAAGGGGGGGAACAGTCAGTAAGGTAGAAATACTTCGGAAATAGTTTTCTGCAGCTGCTGAGACGATACTGGTACGGAGACTTCAGGCTTGAGAATGTTGCAAAAGAGTGGCTGAAGTTCAGATGAAACTGACATGATGACCAGATTCGAAGACGTCACAAAAAGGGTGACATCAAAAAGGGACATCAGAGGTCTTTTTCCAAGAATTCGATGATACTGTTGAACTAAGGCAGGCTGCATGCAGTGTTGGCTACTTCTCGTCAGAAGCAGGAAGGGCTGGTTGCTTCAATTTTTCTCTTTTCGGCCATAACAGGATTTTGGAGCTAGGCTTTTGTTGTCTGAAGGAAAGGTTAGAACCTGGCTCTATCAGACTTCTGGTCTTCTCTGTTTCTTATCTCGTTAGGACTTGGATCTCATCTGCTTCGAACATAGTTCCTCTCTTGTCTTATCCCTGCCCCATCTCTTTTGGACAATCTCTTCTTTAAGTTTTTATACCCATGTATGGGCTGAGTTAATTACAGTGGGCAGTGGTAATTTTCATTGAAGGCATTCTTTTTAACAACTCTACATCTCTATTGGCTTCCTCAAAAACACCCACTTCGATCACGACATGGAAGCCTCTAGAAGAAATTTCTGATGCAATCTGGACCAGGTGTTAAGTTGTAACAAAAGGACAGCATGTGTCCTTCCATGATGATATATTTCCTAAAGAAAGATTTCCCTCAGGCTCAGTTTCTCAAAATATGCTGACTCCACTGATTAAGACGATGACATCTTGGTCAAAACAGGCACGGCAGGCCAAAGTGTTAAAAATTCATTATATATGAGCTGAAGATAAACAGATTGTGTTTTTTATATGAATGAAGATAGAGGAAGTTGAGAGATTATATATAAGAATTGCTATAGTTTTATGAATGATTGATTGATTGATATTGACTTTTCTGGGATCCTGACATCTAAGGTCATTGACTCCGAGTTAGTAATTGAAAGGAAGGATGCAGGTTCTTTAATAATTATAGATATAACTAAGAGGTAGTCGGTGGATGAGAGCTTCTGGAAATATATAGTAATGTGCTAAGAGTAATTGTAGAGATAATTTTTGAAATATTTATATATTTCAACAAGATGCTGTTATTGCATAATTAATTTTCCCGATATAGTATTCAACTATAAGGTGAAAGTCGTTTCAAAAACATACAATGAAAAATAGGTTAAAATTGTGTCAGTTTCCGGGGCTTGCAACGACCCCAGGCCCTCAACTGCTTTGATCATGATTTCCGTCACACTACCCCTTTTTGAACTTGCTGGTTCCGTGCTTGCTGATAAACGAATATTGCATTCCAGGTGAGTGATCACCAATGCTAAAGATTCCTATACTTCATAGATATAAAATCCTATAATTCTTATTCGTTAAAAAAAATAGTAATTAAACTGCTATACTTTTTATCTTTTGTGAGTCACACAATCTATGGTAACTATTCTAATTTGCTTCTTAAGGAAAAAAAACTTTATTGCTACTTAATTCATTTATTTTCGTAAAGTGCTCGTTTTTGTAAAATATTGGGTGATTTATAATTGGAATATATCATCAACCGAAATTGGAGTTATTCGAGGGCAATGGGAAGCTAAAACCTTATTGAGAGTTTTATTTTTCATTTTACTATTTTATTACTGTCACTTTTTCAAATAGTTCTAACAGCTTGTGTACAACTCATAGTGTATTGCCAATGGATATATCAAAGGTAATTTACCTTGTTGTGTTCCATTCAAAAGGAAACATTCCAGCGAAGATAGAGATGCGCAATAAAATTGAATGTAGCGATAAATCTCAACCCTTGATTCGATCATTTTTATAGTGCCTTTAACTGTTAAGTAAAGTAGCTACTTAGCTGATATATCACGTATTGCTGAGTGCTTTGTGTGATCAAACTAGCTCAGCAAGTTTTCAATGTTCTTAAAGGGAAATATTCTTGCTTGTAAAGGACCAAACCTTTGAACCTATAGATATGATGAATTGATGGCTCATTGTATCAGCACAGCATTGGCATAGGGCAATTTGGCAATTGAATCCCCATTCCAATTCTGAGTGAACGTTTTGTGATGTATGCCAGGCCTCCATTATCTGTGGAAATATTTATCTCACATGCTTCAGGCCTTTGGTGGTGGAGATAATGTTCTTTTACCTTAGGAATATTTTACACAATGCACATATCAACACCATACCGGAATCTCTATTTATTTAGGAAGACTTCCAATTTTCCCAGTTAAATAAGTCATGGGTTATTCTTATCTTAATATGAAATCTAGGTGGACATATTTTTGATAATATTTATTTTGGAAATCCTTCGTTCACTTCGACTCTACATGTAATAATAATAAGTCACTTACTTCACAGCAACACTGTTTTGCAATTGGACCTTCAGTCCATTACTTTGATTTTATAGTATAGGTTTCTTGGTAACTCTTCCATACCGCTTTAATTCCATTGGTTTAATATTTTTCGTCATGCAATTCTCAAAATTAGGTGTTCGATTATATACTCATCTGATTATTTACTGCATTTCAATAGGCTCATAGTTTTAGTAACACTATCAATAATAATAATAATAATAATAATAATAATAATAATAATAATAATAATAATAATAATAATAATAATCATCATCATCATCATCTTTTTCACGAATGTAAAGACTTTATGTATATTAGATGTAGAATAGAATACAAGACCATACAGAGGGAGCAAGGACATTGCTTAGTGACTTCAAGTCTGTGATCTGCTTACCCAAAAATTGCCAGGAGTTTTGTGTTGCTGGCGCCATTATTTGTTGACCTATCATATTGCTGATCTAGCTTTGTTTCCCACAGGGATTGTGACGGAGAGTGCGGCACGGAGGCCATAGCTAAGCTCGAATCACACTAGGCTTTTTTCACCAGTTGTTCCTTGAGACATTGGCAGCAATTGGCTTCCTGACTGGATGAGGTCATAAACCGCAGGCATGATGTCAAATGTAAACACACAAGATGGCGGCTGCAAATAGGACGTGCTCTTTCTGGCAATCTTGGGTCCAAAAAGCCTCAAGAGATAATAAAAATATTCATTGTTCATCCTGTGGTAGCTGTATAATTCTTCAATTCACGTAATATACTGCTAATACATATTTCGCAACAGTTAGAAAATCTTTAGACACCATAATAATATCAGCTGATCGGTTTTATTCAACTTTTTCCTATCTGCTCCTCGAACTGCGATATCGTAGTGTAACGCTACAACACTTTCTCTCGCTATCATAGGCTGAGGGTTGACAAAAACCTTGGAGAAGAAATTAATAGTATCTTTCCACCATAAAAGTGGAAGTTAGCCTCCAACCTAGGAAAAGAATGACCCCAGGTGTACCACTCAACCAACCTAGCACGCCTTAAGGAGATTTCCGCTAATGCACAAGTCAGTGAGTTTGAATGAGCTATTGTGATTAGGCCGATCCAGGCCTTGCCATCTCCCTTTGCTTAGAATGTAATCACAACTTTATAAGTTATGTGTTTCTCTCCATTGCCAATCGCTAATGGGTATGATTAACTTCGTAAAATTATCTATGTAAGTAAAATGGACACTTTCAATTTCAACTATGCTCTCAATTAAAATTTAATGTATTGTGGCTTTCTACGTTCTAGTGAATTATCATGTTAAATCGACTCCGGTATAACAATCAGGCTCCTTTCTGTGAAATACTTTATTGTAATTAAAATTTTTAAAACGGAGTAACGTCTGACAATAATCCCCATTCCCTATTATACAAAGTTTTATGCCATTACTTACCTAAAGCCCCATTACAAAAGCACTGGCAGCTTAGCAGGATTTTTGGCAATTAAAGTTAAAAGAAATATACAGGAGAAGTCTACAAAATGAGCTTTGCAGAGGAACAAAGTGTGATGCTAACAGTTGAAGAAGACAACAACGAACATATCCATCATTATATGGGATCCATCCGAAAACGATATTCCCTGAATGAGTCAAAGGCACGGGAGGGCCAGAACACGATGGAGGGATGAATAGTAGTTTTCTGAGTAAAGAGGATAGATTCTAGATTCAGACAAGAAGAGACATTACTTTTCCCCAATTGACCAAACATGTGCCAGAGTTTGAGGATGTAGTACCTGAAGAAGGACATTGGTTCGTTTTCATCAAAACATTCCTAAGCATGGTAGAGGCAGTGACTTCAGAAAGATTCTGGACCTATAGACAGAAAATCCTCCTGGCAAAACAGAAAATCCGAGGAGATGCCCATCAGAAAGTGAGGAAAGATCCAGAATTCATCAACCCAACGTCATGGGCGATATTGAGACTGCACCTTCACCAGAGATTGAACCTTAGTACGACCAGCCTACACGACAATATGTACAATTGTGTTCCGACCAGAAAGCAAGGTGAGTTGCACTATAAGTTTTTCACAAGAATTACTGCAGAGATGGAAGATTTCATGGATGGACATGATGCCTTAGAAGTCAATATACACTCTTGGTTGAGAATGACCATGAAATCTTCACTTATTGCACATGCGTGGGGTAACTGTGCCAGCCTATACCCATAGATAGGGTAATGGAGGATGTACAGACCTTAAAGTCAGGTGCGCCTACCAAAAGGGATTGAGGTAGAATCCCGTCCCTGAGGACATAATCAAGACCAGAAAGCACATTCAACATCGTCACCATCAAGTCATCCGGGAGCTAACCGAGCACCTAGAAGAGCCCCCCTGGCAATGGGGTGAAAAAGAGGCCTCAAATGCAAAAAGGACTGCAGAGTTTTAATTGCAGAAAGTGAGGTCATTACGCACACCATTGTAGATCTGCTCGATCACCCACGTGGGAGCCACAGTGTTACCGCCGGCTATAGAAGGCCCAGCACTCATCTATGGAGCCCCATCATACTGGCAACAGCCACCTGTGGATTTTCTGCAGGCTTTCCAATTATGGAGGTCTCTATCGTCGCATCCCCCGGGCCCTGGGCAGCGACAGCAGCACCCGTGCCAACCCAATATGACGAAGGCCTCATACAGTGCTTCATCAAACTTTCATTAAGATTAAGTTTCCATCATGTTTAAGTATTGTTTGATTAATTCAGGGGATTATGTAACTCTTATTATTGAATCACATGTCACAGTCACTCAAGTTCAGAATGAGGTTTCTTTAAAATGTCAAGGGTTTTGGGGATTTTTTTTTTTTAGCAATACATTTTGTTCACAGACCTTTGAAATAGGAGACGAGAAATTCATTCATGATTTCTACATCATCCCTGAGTTTGTAATTAATTACAGGCGTTAATGTCATTTTTTGGTCAGATGCTATCTGGTAGTTAAGGATAAATGTACTTTCATGCACCAAGGAATTATCTGTAACATGGGGGGACCTAATCCTACCTATTAGAGGAACAGTTGCATCTATAACCGCGATAGTAGAACCTGTTGATAAAGTTTCCGATAAGTGTGATACCCGACTTTCCCAAGAAGTGTGAATTGATCCTTGTTCTGCTGTTAATTGAGATGAACGTGTGTAATAAAGATTTCAAGAATGATATTTCATATTCATACACCCCATGTAGATTTTATGTATAATCTGATTCATGATTCATTAGAAGATGCAGTGGATCTGAAAATTAGTGTGTTGTTTCACCAATTTTCCTCTGTACCTTTATTACTTAGGGAAGCTAAGCTGATTGCATACTTAGTTTTTTAATTCTGCTATTCAGCCAAATACCTCTTCAGAACGTAAAGGAATTTTTAAAAATCTTGGATTTAATTTAACCCCTGCCAAATATCATTTTAAGGTTGCACAAATTTTGGAAGATTTTCAGGACGTCCTTGTAATGAGTGATGAACTGCCTCAATATTGCGACTTTATGCCTTTTTACAGAGATACGTCAGACAGTCCACGAGTAGTAACTTATTCTTATCGATTGCCTTTTCCATACCGGTCCGAAATGAGTAGACAATAAGCAGAGATAAAAGAGAACGGAATAGTCTATTTCTCTGATTCCCCATGGTGATCTCCTATCGTAGTTGTGAAGAAAAAGTCTTGCACTTTAAGCATTTATGTAGATTACCACATATATAACAATGTCACGAAAGACGATTTGTTTCCCTTGTCATCTATTGACAAAATTTTATGTAAAGCTCACAACAATTCTCTGTTTTTGACACTTATCTTAAATTTGGTTATCACCAAATTGCATGGGTAGGAGATGCTGTATTGACTACTTAGATGATATAATTATCTTGCGAAAAATTATACAAAAATATCTGAATAATTTTATTAAAGGGCTCGACGCACTGAGACGTCATAATTAGATTGACACCTTAGACAAGAATCAATTTTTTTTTTTTCAGCCTGAGGTTATGAACTCAGTAACAAGGGAGTAAGTCCACTCAGTAACAAGGGTGTAAGCCCGATGGTAGACAAAGTAAAAGAGATTAGAGAATACCCTCGTCCCAAGACATCCAAGTATGTTAGTTCATTTTTGGAGTTATTCTCTAATTACAGATGCTTTATCAGAGAATTTGGGAAAATCTCACGTTCGCTAGATAAACTTTAAATGACAGAGAATTTTGAATGAACTTGAGAACATGACAATACTTTCCAACAGTTGAAACAAACCTCATCCGAAAACAGATTTTTGGTTTTTCCTAAATTCAATCGTAAATTCTTAGTAACATGTCGGGGGTAATTAATCAATTGGATGATGAAGAATCCCACACCCCCAACCCCGCCTGTGGCATTCACTTCACAAGTATTAAAGGGACCTGAACCATGTTTTTCACTACTCAGTAAAGAAACTCTTGCCATTAAGTGAGTGTTAAAAAGAAATAGCTATTTTCTTTTGGAAATTAAAATTAAGTCAAAGATTTATCGAGTCGTCAAGCAAGGTGGTTAGAATCCTTACTAGAATTTGATATTGTAGGATTTAAATGCATTACCCTATACCTGAAGCATACGACGTTCGAGAGGATGATTTTGAATGGTATGTTGTACACCTTATAAGGGCACAAAATGAAAATCCCATATGGAGTAAGGTCAAAGCTTATCTTAGAGAAGAAACCGAAGAATTTCCTTCTGACGTTTCGCTTCCACCTAATAAATTTGTTATAGAAGACAATGTTTAATATGTAACTGTCTTGAAGAGAAATGACTTAATTTATCAACAGTCTTGCAAACACCCTTTATAAGTATGGCGGTGAAATTATCACATTGGTCGCTAGTATCCGGTCAAATAAGGATAGCGAACACTCTCAGATGTCATCTTTTTAATCTTTTTTAATCCCATAGACTGAATATACCTCTTGCCAAATTATGGACCCTAGTTAAAGATAAATGAAAATTAGTGCATATTGTGTGAAACATTACCTGTTTCACACAAAGGGCATAAATATATTTTTGTGTCAATATATGCACGAGCTACATATAGGTTCTTACAGCCTATAATCGATAAATCGACACACGAAGTTGATATGGCCCTTAGAGCCTTTTTCTAGATGTTTGATACTCCTCGAAAAATTATTTCAGATCGCGGAACAAAATTTGTTTACGAAGTATTCAGTTGTATATCTGAGTTGTATAGCATTAAAAATTCCCATATTCTTGCCTATAGGCTTAGCTCTTATGGATTAGTAGAATTAAAGAAGCGAGTTCTTGTCAGTATGTTTGAATACCTAGTAGTAGATAATCCTAGAATTTGGTCAGATATGTTGTCAACGACACATTTTGCTTTGAATACTGGCTAAAATGAGAGTATTGGAGATACTCCTTTTTATTTAGTTTTTGGTCACGATCCAAACTTACCATCTGATATCCTCAAAAAGAAGGGAAAACAGCCTGTCCATAACGTATATGATTTTCGAACTTACGTCACCAATGTGAATAAAAGGGCTTTTGAGGTCGCTGATGAGATTTTAAAGATAGCACAGAACAGGAATAGCCGAAATTACAATCAAAGGTTTGAAGCCTAACTGCATGGCATTTAAATAGATGTTTTGGGTGTACATTAAAAGACTTTAGGGTAAAGAGCATAAGTTCAAATCCTCATTTTTTGGTCCATTTTGGGTGATAAACATGATTCATGACTGAATAACAGTTTGTTTTATTTAGAAGGGCAATGTGTATGAGGTATCTACATTCCTTTGTTGTGAAAATAGTGTCTGAAAGCATGTTGACTGCCTCACACAATAATAATGTGTCAGCAGTTTACCCAGTTTTGAATTTGAATGATTGGTCAGCTGGAGAGTTTAAAAATATTGCACAGGCGACGATGTCACTATAAATTCTTTCTCGAAAGTAGCGTGTGCTTGAGTCACAGGGAGCTTGCGTGTCCGCAATAGAGAGAGAGAGAGAGAGAGAGAGAGAGAGAGAGAGAGAGAGAGAGAGAGAGAGAGAGAGAGAGAGAGAGAGAGAGAGAGAGAGAGAGAGAGAGAGTAAGATGGGGAAGAAG
>NC_090745.1:43061179-43081179 GCF_036898095.1 Palaemon carinicauda
TTGTAAATTATCATTATTACCACTAGTTGTAGGTAAAAGGGGTGACGGTTGGATTGTTTCTTTTGTCGTTAAGGATGGAGTGACGAGGAGTTGTTGTTGTTGTTGTTTTTCTTGGTTCTTTATTAATAGTGAAAGTATTTTGTTGTTTTCATCAATTTGATTTTTCAGTCCTGAAGCAACTTTAACAACCCGTTTTTCTTCTTTTGGAGAATTATCAAATATCGCGACCAATTTTTCAATATGATTATTTGTTAATGCTAAAGCATTTTCATATTCCTGAAACAATAAATCTTCTTCTTTTTTCTGTTTAAGAATTATATTATTTTTTTCTTCTATGGCCTTTTCAAGGTTGGTGCTTTGTTTTAAAATTGTTGATTTTAATTGTTCAATTTCTTCTTCTTGTATTTTTAATTGTTTTAAATGTTTAGCACACTCTTTTTTCATTTTTTTCATATCGTCTTTTGTTTCACGTATAATGTCTTCATTTTCTTTTTGATACTGTTCATTTGAATATAAACAATCATCTCTCTCTTTTGTTATTCTTTTTATAATACTTTCCTTATCTCGCTTGTCGCTTTCATTATCTTGTTCACACTCTTTTAATTGATATTTTAAATCTCTAATCAAACTTTTTTGTTCCTGAATTTTTTGTTTAAATAAGATTATGTCTTTTTCTGAATTTTCCATATATTCTTTATATTTTAAAATTGTATCTTTATTCATACTTTCATGCTTTGAGGTGTCTTTTTGATCTTTGCAATGATTTAACTCATTGAAAAGTTCTTTTATTTTGTTTTCCTTATCTAAATCCTTTTTTAGTAGTTCTTTTTCTTTTTCATAAAGTTTTCCTATTTCAGTCTTACAGTTTTTTAGTTCTTCTTCTAATAAGTATATTTTATTTTCTTTATCAGACAGCAAATTTGTAAATGATAAAATAATTGTGTCACTGTTTTTGTTTTTATCATTATAATCTTCAGTATTTTCTATATCTGGGTATAATGTCTCCTCTGTTTCCATATTTTGTGTATCAGTTCTAATAACGCTTAATACATTTTTCCAATATTTATTATTATTTTCGAGTGTATTTTTACACATATTCATCATATGCTCATTATACACTAGGACCTCCTTTTCGTGAAGAAGTCTATTTTTTTGTTCCCTTTGTTTATATGAATCAAATTCGCTTAGTAATAAATTATAAGCACGTTCACAAGCATCGTGTGATTGGTTTAATTTTTTAACTAAATCATTCTGTAAAATTTCATATTTATTTTTGTAAGTAAGATGTAGGTCTAACATTTTCTTTTGTATTTGAGTTTCATGCCAATTCCAATTTTCTTCCTTTTTTTCGTAAGACAAATAAAAATATTTATATATTAAGGCAATAACTCTTAATTCTTGCATCCATAATAAATTTCCCACGTTGGTATGTAAATTTGTGCTCATATAACCATTTAAAATTGAAGAAAATAGAGATGACCATTTATGTAAAGTATCTTTTCCAATCAAAGTATTAGTGTTATTTAATGCTTTTTGAAGTTCATTTTCCATAACATATAAAGCTTGCGAAAGAAAATGGTCAAAATTGGGCGGAAGAAATAAATAAAAACTAGCTTTTGAGTCTTTTTTTAAACAATCTAAAAGATTCTCTACTTTTTGTGATTTGTAAATCATGTCTTTAACCCTGGATAGGTACGGTCCTCGGACACCCCTTTAAGGGTATACTCGGACGCGAACGACCCCGACGCCAAAAAAAATTCTTGAAAAATCAGTTTTTGCAGTAACCTCCTTTTTTCTTTTGCCAAAAAAAACTTCAATGAATGCTTAAAACAACTGTAAAGATAAATACTACTCATCTGCAGAAAAACTATTTATTATAAATATTTTAAAAATTAAGTAGAAAAAAAAAGACCTGACATAAAAATTCATAAAAAAAAAGTTTATACATATATACACAAATCCTTTTAGGAATTGATTCTTGAATGTTTAGGACACATCTTGATGTATTTTGGATGAAATCAGACCCATGGAGGTGAAGATCTGAAATGAGAAAAAAAAGGTAACTTTTTTTGGCCAAAAAAAATTGTCCAAATTTCATGAATTTTTTTGGGTACCCAAATGAAATAGGAAGTGGCTAATTTTTTTAGGGAATAAGCATATGTTATCCTAAAATAGAAATATGTAAAAAAATCTTCATTATTTTGTAAATTACATTTATATCAGGGGCCATATCTAAAGGTAATTTTTTGAGTACTTGGAAATTTCGTAAAAAAATACATACATTTAATATATAATATGATATTTCTGCAGGTAAAAATATACCAAAATATCACAAATTCTATAGGGAACAAGAATATATATAGATAGGGTAGCTTACGCTTCGGATATGTCCACAAAATGGCCGCCAACCACACTGACTCAGACTCCCTAATCTGCCACTTGAAATGTAGGAAGGGTATGTCAATTTCAAGGTGTTATTTACTAATCTAATTATTATTGGATATGCATAAAAATTGTATGGTGGGTTGCTGGATAATTGTCGATTATTTTACGGCTATAAAATTAAAATTCTGACCCAAAAAATTTTTTTTGAAGGGAAATAAAAACGAAAAAAAAAATGTAAAACAATATTTTAGCTAAAAAAATTTGATGATATTCAATCAAAAAAAAGTAAACAAAATTTTCCGACAAATAAACATCTAAAGGAATCATTACTCTGTGATAGTTCCTTAGTACGTAGTAATTTTGAAAGAATTGGGAAAAAACGAAAAAATGGCAATCACCGGAAAATCGAACACATACCTATATGTACGCCATATCTGGCTAAAAAAAAGATAGGCATGGGTAGCCAGATCATCTAGAAACACTTTCCAACACTATAAAAATATAAGTTTTGCGACACTACTTGCCAATTCCTTACGGTAACATGACTAAGCAAAAAAATGCAAAACAAATAAAAAGGGGCACTCGTGGAAAAATGGCCATTCTAATATACGGCATTTCAGAAAAAAAAAATTTCAGCCACGTGCTAGGCAAACCATCAAGGCATATTTTCCGACAAATAAACATATAAATGAAATATTACTCTGTGATAGTTCCTTAGTACGTAGTAATTTTGAAAGAAATGGGAAAAAACGAAAAAATGGCAATCACAGGAAAATCGAACACATACTTATATATACGCCATATCTGGCTAAAAAAAAAATAGGCATGGGTAGCCAGATCATCTAGAAACACTTTCCAACACTATAAAAATATAAGTTTTGCGACACTACTTGCCAATTCCTTACGGTAACATGACTAAGCAAAAAAATGCAAAACCAAAAAAAAGGGGCACTCGCGGAAAAATGCCCAACATTCTAATATACGGCATCTCAGATAAAAAAAAAAGACATGCACGTGTTAGCCCAACCATCAAGGCACACTTTCTAACACATAAACATGAAAAAAAATCAATAATATACGGCAATTCCTTACTACGTAGTAAATTTTTACAAATATTGAAAAAAAAACAGAAATTGGTAACCGCAGTTAAATACCCAATATACCAATAACTACGTCGTATCTGACAAAAACAAAATCACGCATGGGTAGCCAGATCATCTAGACACACTTTCCAACATTAAAAAAGCAAAAGTTTTACGACACTATTTCGCAATATCTTACGGAAAAATGACTTGGCAAAAAAATTAAAAAAAATTAAAAAGGGACACTCGCGGTAAAATGCCCGACATTCTAATATACGACATCTCAGATAAAAAAAAAGACATGCACGTGTTAGCCCAACCATCAAGGCACACTTTCTAACACATAAACATGAAAAAATAATGAATAATATACGGCAATTCCTTACTACGTAGTAATTTTTACAAATATTGAAAAAAAACAGAAATTGGTAACCGCAGTTAAATACCCAATATACCAATAACTACGTCGTATCTGACAAAAACAAAGTCATGCATGGGTAGCCAGATCATCTAGACACACTTTCCAACACTAAACAAGCAAAAGTTTTACGACACTATTTGGCAATATCTTACGGAAAAATGACTTGGCAAAAAAATGAAAAAAAATGAAAAAGGGGCACTCGCGGTAAAATGGTCCTCGTGGTGATGAACGACATTTTAACTAAAAAAAAAAACATGCACATGGTAGCCAAACAATCCACCAAGACTTTCCACAACTGATAACCTATACAAGTTGCACCATTCTACGACAATTTCATAATACGTAATAACTTTGATAATTATGCAAATTACCTCAGAAGGGTAAACTCGGACGCGAACGACCCCGACGCGTCTCAGAAATCGGGGAAGGAGTACAGCTACAGCAATGCACATCTGGACACTACTAGAGCGTGTAGGGGAGACACCTCCTGCAGGTCGATCACCCACAAATTCAGTCACAGGGGTGAGTCACGTGAGAAAAACCTGTTTATTTTTGACGCTCGGGGTCGCAAACGACCCACCGTACCTATCCAGGGTTAAATTCTCTGGTACTAATATATTGAACATTACCACCCCTTTGCCATTTAGACTGCCACATATAATATGATAAGTGAACAATAGCCGAATGAAAATTACTTTCATTATTCAACTGAAGTTTTAATATTTCATTGATACCTTCGTATTTTTTCTGGTTGATAATGTATGACAAAATACGATGGAAAAACATTGAATAATATTGAATTGCGTTTCCATAATTTTCATTTTCAATTTCTTCGCATATCTTTATAACAGGATCCATTTAAGGATGTATATTTTTTAACATTAAGAAATATAGGAGCTCAGTTAATGATATCATCATAAAAAAGTTTTGTGATTAAAAAAAAAGAAAAATGATTAAATCTAATTTTTTTATTCCGAAAATTTTAAATTAGTATTGCCTCTAACTTTAAAAAGATAATCCAAATAGAACATTGTTAAGAGCAATAATTACGAGAAATACTACAGTATATAATATGTAAGTGATGAATTATTATTTAATTATTTTTCTCTCTAATATTGAAAAGTTGTATTAGAAATATTCGTTGTATTCTCATACTATAATTAATCAATTATTATCTTAATAACGCCCGATCATTATGAGATATATATTCAATTGTGTCTTCGTTTTCTGTGTTTTCGTAAGTAGGATTTTTGAAATTATGGAAATATTGCTCTTTATCCATCAGAGTATCATCATAAAAATCATTTTCTACATTTTTTCTATCTCTTATTAAATAATAAATTGTACCAACAAAAATGGGTGATACCAATATTAATTGGATGACATTAATAATTATATTATATTTTGGTCCCATAAATCCTATTCCCTCTGGAAATATAAATATTTCAGCTAAACAGTTTATAATGAAGATAATGGAAAGGATAAGACAAACAATTATAAATGGTTGGTGAATATTCATCGTTTGTATTTTTTAATTCTAATAAAAAAATTTTAATCAAATAAATCTCGGTATCTACAAGAAACAATCACTGGTTTATAGTTATATTGTAGTTTTATATTTGCATTAGTAATATCATATACTGTTATTACATTTTTATTTATCTTATTATCAAAAGACAATTGTGTAACCTCATTTTTTGGAAAATTAACTTTTATAATATTATGTTCAATTAACACATTATGTAAAACATATAGATGATTATATTTTTGTAACATTTCAAAAACTCGATTCAATTTCATTATGTATTTTGGGCGTTCCGTATATTGAGAATACAAAAATTGATTTAAATTGCTATAAAAATGTAAATATTTTCTATAATATATACCTAATAATTCATCATAAACAAATTCAAAGTAACAATCATCGTTATAAGTTTCCCACCCAAGGGATTCAATTTCTTCCAATTTTGGATATTCAGTAGGTAATACATCAAACACTTCTTCTAAATGCTCGTTATGCGATAAAATGTTATTCGATTCATTTAAAAATCTTTCAATTTGTTGTTTAACATTATCGTATGGTACAGAATGGATAGGAACGGGGATACTTAAAGTATAAACCTTATTTTCCTCAATATCATTATTATCATTATCAAAAATTTTGATAACACCCCTCCGATTGAATGATACGGCCCTGTAACTTTGAACATTTATTCCTACTATATTATAATCAGATAATTGTCTATCTAAAAGCTTATAGACCATTTCCGCTTTCGTTTCATTGGTTCTATTAAACATTGCATAAATGCCTTTTAAATAATCAAAAATAAGAGATTTGCTGACATTTGGATCCCCTGATTGTTCATCCAAATAAATAGTTTTTCTTACATACACATTTGGATTGTTTAATGATTGTGTAAATAAAAAATTATGTGGACCATAATTTAACGGGCGATTTTGCCAGCCATAATAGGTTTTATTGTCTTTATGGCTGTTACTCTCATCGTCGCTGTCTGAATAATTTAACGGGTGATATGATTCATAATAGATTTTGTCTTTATAAAAGCTGTTACTCTCATCGTCGTTGTCTGAAAGGGTTGAAACGCTCATGATTATCTATTTCTATATTGCAAGTTAGCTAGTAGCGTACTTTGTTGAATTTTTGTATTGTTGGTGTATATATAACCACAAAATTGTGTTAAAAAAATATATTTTATCCTCCTTGAAACGAAGAAATATAATTATCGAATTAAGATTTACGGGGAAATATTTTACGCTTTAGATTATTATAATAAAGTTTTTTTGGGGCCTGAAATGAATCATTGATTTTTTTTATAAAAATAAACTCGAAATATGACTTTTGAGTATAATTTAGTATTTTTTTTGGTCTTGTTTTGAACCAAAGATTATTTTCCTCGTCATCATTTATTATTGCGTTATTTTCATTTATCAAACATATACTTTCTTCGTCATTATCGCCAAAATACAAAGATTTCATACTTTTAAATCAAAATAAACTATTACTAAGTAAATAAATATATATAGTTATTTATAGATATGAAAAAATATGAATCATAAATTATAAATTTAAAAAATGGAATTTGTTTATGCATTTATACGAATGTGTATGATATTATCAATATATTTGATTTTTGTAACAATAATTCATTTTTTTGCTGCTTCTTATGACAACTATATAGATAAAATTGTATTTTATATTTTACACAGTATACAGTTAGTTATGAATCTGAGTATATTCTTTTTTAGTGCATATATAGTCATTGATTACCAAAGGACGCCACGTAAATCCCTTATATATATTAAAAAAACTAAATAGAATGAATGAATGAATTCAAAATTAATTATATATATAAGTATATATAGAGTAAACCCCAAAATTTTATTTTATTGATACCTTTATCATGTATACCCAGACTTTAATTTCGCAATATGGTAATAACAATAATCAAAGCCGACAACAAAATATTCAAATTAATGAACGCAAAGCAAGAGTTAATGATTCTAATTCTTTATATGAATCCATGACTTCATCAGATTTAATGTATAACGGAATTATCATTCAAAACAAAAACGCACAAAAATGCAATGAAACATATATTCCGTTAAATTTTTTTGGAATATATCAAAATATGTGCGGAAGTGTTTATTGTTTAGGTATAAATAATCTAAGAAATAAAATACATGAATTTATACGGGATCATCATTTTGTTCCTCGTGGTTTATACGGGTCTATTTCGATTCAAAGAAAATATCTTGATTTACAACATTTTTGTTTAGATTTTGTTTTAAAGGGCTGTGAATTTAAATTTGAAAGTAATACACTATTAAATTTAGAAGAATATATTTCATATTGTAAAAATAGAACTAGAACACCGGAATATTTTTTCATACATAATATTCGACATAAATGTAAAAAATATAACGAAAATAATCTAATCTATGAAGTTCTATATTTAATAACCGAGGGCTTAGGTATAATTAACTTTTCTATATATATACTAGGAAAAGGTAAAAGTTTTAGTAATGGATTTCATATTGAAATTCCTTCATTGATAATGAGATATCATGATTTAATTTGTCTTTATAATATGTTACACGCAGTTATAGAAAATCATAGTTTTTTTTATCCAACAGCCAATTATAGTGTCTTCGGATCAGCAAAATATGGAGATGCTAATTTAAATGTAAATGAAATAGATTGCTCATATTTGCCTTATAGTTGCTACAAGGACGGGGCCTTTAATCTGAAAGTCCTTTAATTGTTGATTTGGATAGTGCTTTTGATTTGTTTAATATTTTTAAGCCCATATCAGAGCATACAAAAATTTATTCCTTGAAGTTATTTCTTCATAATGATAACTTGAATTCTTCATTAGAGCACGAAGAAGAAATCATACAAAGTTTTATAGAAAATGAAAATATATTTAGTGCACGTGAAATTGATAATGGCATTCCGGATTGGAAGAGAGAAGAAAGTGCTAATGTCTATAATAAAAATAATGCATGGAAAAAGACATTTAACCTTATTAGGTGGCCCAACAATAAAGAAAATTTAAATTCTTCTTGGTTTTTACCAAATTGTTCAAGCTCAAGTATGCATTTGTATACCCACGTTGGATATCTCGTCGATAGAACAAATTCTAATATCCGATTTAAAATATATAAGAGCATATTTCCTAATTTTAATGTAGTGAAATTTCAAGATATAGCCTACCACATTTAAATATATCAAACTATCCAATAGTTTTGAATTGTATATGTAATGACAAAGACATTACATATTATAATAATCATCAAAAAGAAACCCATTGGAATATATTCATGTTAGAATTACCAAATTATAGTATATTAAAAGATTCTTACAATACATGTTTTTTAAATGCCATTATTGGTGATGATTTTCAAATATATGAATACAAAACCAACGAAGATTTTCTAATTACAATAAAAACAAGCCCGTATAATAATAATGTTATAAACGCCACACCTTTCGAAAACGACTTACTCTTTCCTTATAATTTAGAACACGTTTTGCAATTATATGATCGCGAAAAACTGAGACACACAATACATTTCCTCGTGTCAATATACTTTTTATTATTAAAACAATCTGATGATTTAAAATCACATTCATTATTATTATTAGAATGGATTAAAATGATTATAACTTATAATACTCAAAATAGTAGAATTATCATTGAAGAATTTTTACAAATTTATTACCATTTAAATTACAAATATATCAGATTTCCAAACTTATTAAATTTAGATGACTCCATGAAATCTTAGGTCATCTTATGTATCACACATCTATTGATAATTGAAAACATTATGGAAATCGAGGAGGCAATAAGTGTAATTAAAAATTATAATATATCTCAAACACAAACTTATGATGAAAGCGAATTTGATAGTGATGACAACCACAAAGGTAGTTTTAATGATGAAATAGATTCTCAAATAATCAAACATTTTAATATACCACAAACTTTTACAATCCAAGGAGCATCAAGAAATATCATTATACCCAACATTATTATTGCTGCGATATTATTAGTCAAGAATGAATCTATATTATATGAATTATTAGCAATATATCGGCCAATAATATTACTTGGCAATAGCAGTAGCTTTAATGAAGGGGCGGGGGGGGTAAGGATAATAACAAAAGTATAACTAACAAAAATAAAAATAATCAAAGCAAACAAAATAACAAAACTGGAACTATTAATAATAATATAAATAATGGTAAATTGGTAATCTGGGACGAATTTAGATGGAAAAAATGTTCGATATCGTCTCTTTCTGTGGCTTCTATACCGCTCCATATACCAGAAATATATTATATCGCTAACATACGAAGTCATATATCAAATTTTATCGTTACTAAAAAGAAAAAATATAATGAAAATTTGAAGAAGAAAAAGAATAATAATAATAATAATAATAAAAATAATAATAATAATAATAATAATAATAATAATAATAATAATAATAATAAATTGAATATAGAATTATTGACGAAAGAAGAAAGTATAATATTTTCTAATCGTATTCATTGTACAACCAATAAAAATACTAGATCTATAATAAATCAAATTATAAGCAAAATTGAAGCTTTTTGGAATGGAAGTAAAATAAACAGCTTGCCACCAACATTTCTCAAACTTTTCGAAGACAGGTACATTTTAATTGGATTAAGTTTAAGTGGAAGCGATTCTTTGGTTCTCTTAAAACCAATACCTATGTACTATATAGATGACGAAGAAAATAAATTTTCAATCAGTTACAGTAATTATCCGAAGAATAATTCAAATAGCTATGGAAATGGGGAGAAAGAGCATGACATCATAGATGATAATTTAAATGACGTAATGGAGCATGTTCCCAAATGTAAATTTTTACACAAACAATTTTTTCCCATTGTTCAGAATGTCATAAGTAATATATCAGAAGAAGAAAAAATTGAAAATTACGAAAGGCTAAAAATTTTACACGATGAAAGAAAATCCATCGATAATCATTCACAAACCGAATGTTCTTCAATTGATGATCAAATTAAACAAAGCATGGTACATGGTCATTTTTTTGGTGATGGGGGAAATATTTTATGTTCATCAGAAATTTTAATGGCCAAAAAAAGAAAATTTGCAAATATGTCTAAAAGAGAATTACATTTATATTTAACAAACGAATTGTGTAAAAAAAAGGAAACTATAGAGTTAATTAAACTAACCAAATATTTTATTTTGAAACAAATAGCTAATAGTTATAGTGACATGATGGATGTTGTAAAACTATTACCTGAAAACGAAAACCACGATATTTTAAAAATGATAGATATTTATCTGAAAACTCCCCCACAAGAACAAAAAAAAAACACTGCAATATCGTATAGAGACTTTAGCTATCTGTTATGAGCGCATATCAAAAATACACCCAAGTGGATCCATTTTTCTTAAAGATATTCCCACAGATTCTATGAATATTGTAGAATGTAATTGTTGTTTAACTTTTACTTGTATTTCATTATTACAAACATTTAGTTATGATATATCGTCCTTGATATACGTATTAAAATTGATATTGCGGGCTATTTGTCATGGTGTTAGTTTGAAAAATAAACACCTTCATTTTTTTCTAGGAGAAACTAATTCAGGAAAAACTACATTTTTAAACCAAGTATTATCTGTTCTTGGTAATCATGCTGGAATTTTATCGTCACATACTATGAATCACTCTTCAACGATAGATCGATATCACGACCTTTCCAAAAGCTCAAATTTTGCAAAGTTTTGGTATATGGATGAAATTGCCAATAAACCATTTAATAGGCAATTGATTAATCAAATAACTGGTAGTTCTCGTTTATTTATTCGATCAAATTATGAATCAGGTAATAACGTTAAACTCGCATCGACCATATTAATATTTGGTAACAATAAACCTCAATTCTCAGAGCAGTGTTCAGCTTTATTATCAAGATTAAGATTCATGTCTTTTCGTTCTCGATTTGATTCTACTCTTCCCGTGAATTTTAAAATGGCTCATTTCCCCAAACTTTCATTGTATAATGATTATGATAATAAATTCCAAGTTGGAATGGCTGCATTATTTTTACACACTATGTGTCACTGTACAATAAATTCTCCGTTATATTTATATGACTCCTTATTTGTTGGCGAATTGAAAATAACTCAAAATATACAAAAATCCACAGATATGTATTCACCCGTGACAGATATAGTTCATTTCATAATCACTTCTTGTAATTTAGAAGAAGACCCCGAATATCTAATTACACATAAACGTATATCTTATCTGTTATTATATTTGAATATACTTAAATGTATAAATATAGCATCCGTATCTGATGCCATAATATTTTTATCAAAACACTATCATACATCTCTTATTGATGATGAATTATTAATTTGTGATGATATATACAAAGACGGCCTAGAAATTCACAAAACCGCCGTTTTTCACGGACTCAAGGAAAAAGATATAATGATAAACGACGAAAAGATTTCTGTTATAAATAAGAGGAGAATTAATAATAATGATAATACAATAGCAATATATGAAAATGATTTCAAACGAAAAAAACACGTGTAATTAAAAAATGGAGGATCAATTGGGGTTATCAACCCCACCACCTTCTTTATCACAAATCGACGAAATAGATATCATACCAACATTTCACCCATATATTCAAAATGGTGGTTATCCCTATATGAATAAAATAGATTCAAAAGATATAAATAACGTCTTTCAAAATAGAATAGCTACTTCAATTCCTACATTAAATTATGAAATTAATGATGAAATTCTTTCAAATCCAAATTCAACACCAGAAACGCAACAACAACAAGATATTATGATGGATGATAGTATAAATTTTGATAAAAGTTTTTTGTCCTCATCCCAGCCAACACCTCAAAATAATACTGATAAAATAAAATTTATTAATCCTGATACGATACAATCTTTGTTGGTATCAATTAATAGATTATTAGACACGATGGATGTTCCTCCACCCCCGGTATTCATTCCCCCCACCACTAATAATATAAAAGTTAAAAGAGAGATTGAAAAGGTTTTACCTTTTGGGTATAGTTAAATTATAACAAGGAAAAAAATATGAATAATCACACTAAAACACAAGGACAATGAAAATAATTCGAGGTTTTTTTTTTATTTAAAAAGTTCATTTTTACACAGATCTTATGCACCTAAGTTTTTCAAAAGCAACGTCGTCGCTCGTAGCAGAGATATGTATTTTGTACAAAGTATTTGTATCATCGTCTTGTTTATAATTAACACACTTAAATTTTTGGCCAGTCTTTCCACCCAAAGCTAATTCAGTTTTTGAAGCAATAATCATATTTCCTCGGTCTACCTCATCAAAACAAGAATCTGTTAAAACTTCTAATGCTTCTACGTGTGGGGTTGTACAATTACCAGCCGATATATTAAACACCAATATAGCGGTAGGATTCGCTCTTTCCATTAGATCGTCATTATCAATTATTTCCCTGGGTTGAGAATTTTCACAAATTTTAATTTGTAACTGATTATCATCGGAAATTAGTCTGGAAAGCATATATGATGTGTGTTTTTTAGTTATAAACGAGTCGTCACAATTTACTCCAGCATATTCTTTAATCTGAATGGCCGTATCTCTGTTAGACATGATATTATTTATGTAAATATGAAAATTTAGAAATTTGTTTTGAGGAGTATTTTCATAAAGCAGAAACAACTGTAAATCCTGTGGACTGGATAAATTAGGCTTATGATTTTTTCTGATCAATTTCATTCCCTTTATATAATTATCTACTGCAAAATAAACATCTCCTCGATTTTCTCTCGCATCAGCTAACTGTAAACTCATATATTTCTTATCCTCGTGTGTAATAAATTTATCCATTGTTAATTTCTATTAAAATGGGCAGGTACGGCAAGTAATAGTTGTTGTAGGAGAGTATCCTAGGTCGTGTTCTATTTTACTTTCAAACAAGGGAGTTGGCCCCTTTATATATTGCTGTTGCTATAATATATATATATATATATATAAAATTTTCCCTTTTTATAATTAATAATAATAATAATAATAATAATAATAATAATAATAATGTCATGTTTTCATTGGTTAAATAAAAAATGGTGATATTGCCAAATAAAAATGATGCTTACAACAGTTTTATACTTAATAAAAACCAAGACCAGTTTTGGATAATTGGAGGATATAACGATACTCACAACGATGAAACATATTTTTATATTTTACGCCCAACTTGTTATGAAATACAAGAAAAAACTATTTCAAAGCCCTTATCAAAAAACAGAATTGAACAAATAAAGGCATCAGAACTGAAGGAGAATCCTTATTTAGATATTAACAAATATCAAAATTTTAGTAAGGATTTAAATGAAAATAGTGAAAATAATTCGTGTATGAATGTAAGTTATAAAATAGACAACGGTATCGTAGTGTTGAATGAAGATATAATAAGTGAAGTCTTGAAACTTTCAACAAATGTTATGCAAAATATTCATGACCACAATAAAGCAAAAACTATAGAGTATAATATTCATGAAAATATTTATAACACCAAAGAAACCATTTATAATTTTGAGGATATTATGTGTGGAAATATTAATGTTGTATGGTTAATGGGAAAATATAAAAAATTCAATAAAATGAATGACGAGGATACTATATACCTCATAAAAATTCCATCTCAGAAAGAAATTCAGGAGAGAAAAGTAGTAGATTATCTTCCTTCCAGAAATACTTTATTTCGGGTCAGAGAAACAGAAATTCTCAAATATATCAAAGAAAACGTATATAGTTTTCCAAATGTATATGAAATTGAGAACCATCAAGATCGAAATCCTACTATACGATGTGTTAGTAGTTGTATGGATCCAATTGATGTATTTTTACTTCAGTCTAATGTAATAAAATATTGGGAAAATGCTATACAAAACATTAAGCTATTCGATACAATTTGGATATTTTTAATAAAAAAGGGAAAGGTTTGTTATAATGATGTTTGTTATTGTATAATTCCATCAGAACAAGAAATAATTAAAGGGAAAATAGATTTATTTGCTATACATAACCGCATTCGAATTATTATTGGAGATTTTATGAATTCTTTGGCTCCTATGGAAATAAAAACTGAAAATATTTCAGTTTATAATTTTCTGATAAATAATGATAGTAATATCTTAGAATTAAGAACAAAAAATAATACCCTTCGCCCAAAGACGCTTTTAACCTCTATAAGAAAATCAATATTTACAGATTTATTTGATTTGTATGATAAAAAACACGTCCCCGAAAGAATTTGTTTAACCAATGATAATGAGATTTGCGTGTTAAATAAAGACGAAAATATATCTAATTGTGCCTTTGTATGTACAAAAATAACAAAAAAGGAATTACAAAACAAAACCATTGAAAAACCATTATCAAATGATAAATTGTTCAGAGTAAAAAGTAATATTTTAAATATATGTTTGGGTGATTCAAATGCTTTTGACCATGGAACTAATGGGTTAAGTGTGAATATGTATAATATTTCCAATGATTTAAAAACATTGGCGAAAAATAATGCTATAATTATAAAACAATTAGATGTCTATAAAGAAAATAATTATCACGAGGAAATGGAAATCAACCAAGAAAATTTTAAACAAATTTTATTACAAGATTATCAAAATAGTTTGACTTCATTTCATAATACCAATGCTCTTCAGAAGCGTAAACGGGAAAGCGAAACATTTGAAACCAACAAAAAAGTACGATACACAAAGATTGGTTGACTTATATATCATTGTCTTACAATAACCAATAATCTTTTTAAAATCAATTAAATAATGAGATGACAACAAATAAAATAAAAAAAACAATCCGTAAAGTAGGACTATTTCATTCCCTTTGTTTCGAGTATGATTAGGTACGGATCCTTTTATTTTTATTTTCATTATCACTATCATCATCTTCTTTTCTGTAAAGGGTTATATATTTGTTGATCCTCCTATCACTGGGGTACAGGTTACAACTGTATAAATCCAATGTGTCATTATTGTGATTATAATTACTGCCCAAAAATTCTAAATTTTCATAACTCATCACATAATTATATATGTGTTTGTGATAATTGTACATATCATCAACGGAACAAGGAAAGTAAGACTTTCCCAATGCGCGCCTATAATCTTCAAACTTATATAATCGTAACTGTTGATCTCGAAAAAAATTTTGAGAATATGGAAAATATTTTGTAATAACATTTTCACACATATTAAGGGCTTTATCATTTAAATAATTAGAAGATTTGTGGTGATTTGAAATAATATAATCAAACTTTACATCTTTATTAAATAACGTATTTATATATGTTTCAATTGTTAAAAGTTCTGGTTTAGATATAACTACATATATTTCACTAATAATCTTTTTGTCCTTTAAAATATATTCTATACAATTTTGTTTTTTTATTAACTTTTTAGATAATTCTACCGCGTTGTCGTCGTGGAAAGTATTATGTGAACAATAATATAAATCGAGCATTGAAAATATATATACTGGATACCTTTGGGGGTCGATGTTTGGCATATTATGGATATTTAATTGTCTCCGCTTTAAATGATTGGTTGCTACCTTAGATATACTTTTATCAAATCTTAAGTGATCTTTTTCGTTCAACATAATAACATTTGGAAGCCCATATAGTAATACATGAAACATATTTGAAATATATGTATTAACTGCTTCTCCACAAAGAGCGCCAAATTTATCATATATTTCCAGGCACAAATTTGCGTGCATATCATAAGAAAATAATGGCACCGTGTTTGGTGTTATAAATAATTTATCTTCATATTGATTCGGTTTATCATTTTTCTGCGCATCCAAATAATTATATGAGACTCCTATATTTAAAAATTTTTTAAATTTGTCCAAGAAATCGTCTGGTGCATCTTTTATTTCCTTTTTTTTAATAAATTCACAAATAAGTTCAAAACATTTTTTCAATGTATCCCTTCGTACAATACAAACATCGAATCCATTTTTTTTTTAAATATATTCAAATATATCTTTTCTGTGGTAATTTGTATATAAATTTGTAGTTCTACATAAATCAATATTAAAATTTGGAAAAAATTCTTTTATATTTTTAAAATTACTTAACACACAAGCTTTATGAATAGTCTCAAAATATCGATCATATTTATTAAGTAATATAAAGGCCTGTAAAAATACAACATTCAATTTCTGGTTATCTTTTAAAGAAATTATATCAATTTTATTATATAAAGATATCAAGCGTCCATATGAATTATTATTTATAAAATTAGCAAATGCTCTATGATTATCGTGGCATTCATAATAACAATCATCTTTAAATGTCAATAATTTTTCTTTAATACAAGAAAATTGAATAGGACAGGGAATTACCATCGTTATATAGACACAATCTTCAAAATTTCTACCGCGTACTGCTGTTGTTACATGTTCTACACCATATCCACGAAAAATTTTATCATTGCTAGTAATTTTATATTCATCCGAAACCCGATAGTAAACATCACCATTTTTCTTCTTTAATAAAAACATGGTCTTTATAACTAAATGTTTAATTCAAGAGAATTGACCGATCAATATATACACGTATAATATATATGTATCTCTTGTTTTTGTTATATATATATATAGGAAAAACGAATAATAATATTTTTTGTTTATTTAATATAAATTATTTATATTTGAATTTCATACAAAACAACGGATTCCTAATTAAAGGATTAATTAAAAATAAAAAGATAAGCAACGATTTCACACAAATAACATAATCATAACCCAATTCATAAATTTAGTATAGGAAACGTAAAACAAACCACCTATAGTTACGTTTTAATAAAAGCTTGATAATATTTAGTTTGAATGCATTCGAGGTGGAATACAGACCCACACTCAATACACTGATTATACATTAACCTGGATTTCTTATCCTTTTTCATAATTGTATTAAGGGTCTCGCAAGTTTTACATCTTATAAATTTCTTTACATAGGACCTTAAAATATTTTCCATATCATTTAATGTATACTTCCCACGCAGGACCAATTCATTGTTAGAGTTTATACTTGTATTAATACAACCAAGTTCAGATGAAATATATTGTAAAACGTGTGCATTTTCTCTATTCAAATTATAACAGGTTTCAAAAAAATTTGAGTACAAAGTTTTTTTTCCCGAATAAAACAATACAGGTTTTTTTATTTTAAACTTTTTGGTTGTTTTGTTTTTTTCGTTTATGGGTAATTTGCTTAATACAAAATTTAACATATCTTCATAACTATAATCGTCATTGCAACCATTTTTTGTGTTGATATCATTTAAAACAATTTTGTCTTTATTTTTCTTTGTTTTTTTTTTATGTTTTAAAAAATTATCTGCATCCTCCATAATTCAAAATGAATAAGCAAAATACGAGTAATTCTTTCTTATACCACTATCCTAATTTATTAAATAAAAAGTCAGAACACAATAAAGAAAATCCAACGTTACTATTAAAAGGTGAGGACAATATCGAGGATGATTTATCTGAAGATTTTTTTCAAACGGATTTATCGGGCTTTGTAGAAGAATCACCTTTAGCGCCCGTTCTTTTTGTAATTGACTTTGATAATACTCTAGCTGTGTATGACGATATGTATATTTTAGAGAATAATTGTACTAACAATCTACGAAGTACTTATACTCGCCCCTTTATGCTAGAATTTTTAAATTTTATTAAATCTGTTAACACAAATAATGTGATTATTATGTGGACAGCAGGAACAGATTTATACATTAAGCAAAATCTTTTATTATTGAATATTGCACATTATTTTGACCATGTTTTATCTAGAAAACATTGTCAAGAATCTAGTTTGAAATATAAAGGTAAATGTAAATCACACGCCTATCTTGTACAGTATCTTTGTTTCCCCAATATAAACGTATGCGATCAATTTTAATAGATAATTATGCACACAAAAATGGGTCTTCTACTGGTTATACAGAAATATTATCAGTTAAACCATTTGGGCTTTTAGATATTATAAAAATGTATGGGGCTTATAATATAAATCCTCTACATATAAATGATATTGAGAGTTTCATCATTTCTAAAGGAAAAGAAGGTACTAATTTTGTTACAAACAATTCACGCGGAAATAAAAAGGACAAAGAAAGTTTTTTTGGTGATATAACTTTATTGAATGTCATATTATTTTTACAGGAACGTTTTTTTGATTTATATTTTACGGGGGCAAATGATGATGTTAAAAAAAAACAATTATCAAAAAACCACGAAACCCCGCTTTATTTTTGTTATTTAATGACAATAGATTGGCGTGAAAAAATAGTTTTGGTCCCAATACAAAGGGAATGGGCAACATCCAGTGGATGTCGTCTTTTTGCTTACATTTTGAATTTCAAATAAATACATTTTACATTAAACTGGGTTAATTTTAATGGTAAAACCTTATGTGATACGTATGATCCTCATCATCATAAGGAAGTTTAAACGTCATTAACGACGTATCTAGTTCTTCGCTGGCTATCACTTTTTGTTTAATGTTGTTTTCCTTCTTTGAGGGTGGTAATAATTTTTCTTTTTCTTCTTCGTTGATCATCAAGTTTTGTTCAATGTTGTTTTCCTTCTTTGAGGGTGGTAATATTTTTTCTTTTTCTTCTTCGTTGATCATCAAGTTTTGTTCAATGTTGTTTTCCTTCTTTGGGGGTGGTAATAATTTTTCTTTTTCTTCTTCGTTGATCATCAAGTTTTGTTGTAAAGAAGCCATTGTTTGTTTATATCTAATTCGTACTAGGCAGAAAAATGATGGTAGTCACCATAAAAAAGCAGCTTTCATATTGATATGTGATACCAAAAATTTTTTTTTAGATGGGGGGGGGATTGTTATAAAAAAAATAAAACTAGAAAATTGTAGTGATCCAAAAAATAAAAAAAAGGAAATGTGAAATATGTCAGGTTAAAAGGTTATTATGGGTAGATTGAACAAGTTATTTTTTGCTTTGCGATATTTTTCATTATATACACTAGGAGATAGATAGATAGGTTCTGTTTTAGTGATGACTATTTGTTTAAAAAGGGTTTTTTTATTTTTTAAAATGACTGTATCTATAAGTAATAAAAAAAAGGACGAGGACATCTCGTATAATTGGTCCAAAGTGTCTTTTAGTAAGTTAAATTTAATAAAAATCATACCCCTATTTTCTTATTTTTCCTTAATCACAATTGCCAATTATCTTTAATAGGCTAAGAAATTTAACAAAATATGATCGTTTACATTAAATTATATACCCCATTGACGTTTACACTAAATATGCATTTTTAATACTAATTGTACGTTTTTCTTAAACGGCACCACACATATATATATATATATATATATATATATATATATATATATATATATATATATATATATATATATATATATATATATATATATATATATATATATATATATATATATACATATATAAATATATATACATATATA
>NC_090745.1:43086179-43113679 GCF_036898095.1 Palaemon carinicauda
AAATTGGTAAAAGACACCAGGTTTCACCTAAAAGATATAACACATTTATCTTTTTAATATTGTGAACTTGTAATGATAGAACACACACACACACACACACATACACACACACACACACACACACACACACACACACATATATATATATATATATATATATATATATATATATATATATATATATATATATATATATATATATATATATATATATATATATATATATATATATTTATATATATATGGATGTGTGTGTGTGTGAGTTTGTGTGTGTGCATTTCTCCTACCGCCTCGATGGATTCATATCTCAAGATTCTCTCATGAAATAGATGACCAGCAACAAGCATAATTAATAGTAGAAGTTTTACTTATTCCATCAAAGATTGTAACAAGATTTTCGTTATTCAAGTTGTGTAAACTAATGAAGTGAAAGAAAAAGATTCTATTTTTCAGGAAATGAAATTTAAGTAAGTTATACGTATTAAATTGGTGAGAAGATATTCGTTAAGAAAGTTTAGAACAACAGTTGTTTTAAGGTGTTTATTCATGATGGTAAGGCGTCACTGAAATATCAAAATATTTCGATGCCCAAAAACCGGTTCCCTTTATTTGAACAGTCTTGATACACATTCGTTGAAGGGTGCTTAGCGCTTAAACTCTTTGAAAAGAGTTTCTTACTTCGTATGAAGTTAAAAGTTTAAAATTTTCCCAGACTTTTGGAGACGCGTTATATGAACTAAAATTTATTAAAGATAATTTCTGAAAAACAGAAGAAAGTTTCTTTTTGTATGTGTCGTGTGCAAGCAGTGGAATCAGTTAGCAATGAGAGATAAAATTTACTTTTACAAAAACCTGACTTTGATAGAAGGACAATTCCTCATCAAACTTATAAATAGGTTTCTCTCATTTCCAGATAAAAGGGACTAAATAAAATGTCTTATCCTACTTTCTCATTAAATTGTAACTTTGATTTTTTATTAATTGGCTTTTACAGGCGCCCTTCTTTTTGCAGACTTCCTGCCATTGGAGAAAGCGAAACTTGACAAATGGACGGGAAAGATCAGTTTTCTTATGGTGACGGATACTTATATTAATATAAAAGTTAGCGAGGCAGATTTGCACCGACTGGCAGCGGTACCCTTTTAGCTCGGAAAAGCGTCCTGATTGCTGATTGGTTAGAATGATCTTGTCCAACCAATCAGAGAGCAGGAAACTTTTGCAAGCTAAAAGGTCACCGCTGCGAGTCCGTGCAAATCTGCCTCGCTAAAAAAATTGACTATAGGGCCCAATATTCCTGAATGTTCCTGAAAGACTAGGAACACCCAGGACTAGCATTATGCAACGTGACGGAGAGCCAGGTTCTCGCTTTCGAATCTTGTGCTGGCGCCAAAGGAGTTATCTAGCACTCTTGTTACAAAAAACAACAATATTTCAGTCATAAATTGTTTTACTTTTACGTACACACATGAACACATTAATTGTTTTATTTTACATCGTATATGAAGAAAAAAAAACTGTTCACAAGTTTTATCATTCAATATACATCAATTTAGTGTGCAAATCACATATACCCCAGCCTAGCAAAAAGTTGGGGGTCATTGACCAACAAATTTTCACAAACAGAATAATCTTATCAAAATATATTATAAATATAAAGATTTTATTTCAATGAATATAAGATAAAATTTTGTATTACAAACCCCAAGTGAAATATCAAAATTTATAGAGCTGACAAATAATGACATAAATATACATAAAAATCATTAAAAAGAGAATTAAATTTTTTTTTTCTTAAGTAGTACAAAAACTAACAAATATCATTTAACCTATGCTACTTTTAGGCCTCGGTTTAACACCATTTTTTTAAGGACATGACAAAATAATACATCAAAAGCAGAAATGTACATTTGGGAGGTTTTCAGATAAAAACTGATTGGATTTCCCAATAGCTTGACACACAGGTCAAACAAAATAAAACTGAATCACATTTTGCCAAATATCTTGCAAATGAAAATATCTTGCATCATAACTCAAAATCCTACTCACTACAAAATGAATAGTTATATGTGGTTCATAAGTGAGACTGAGAAGATTCAATCTCACTCATGGACAACCTATGCCTATTCATTTTGTAGTGTAACGGACTAACCTACCAAAGGCTGTGATATAAACCCTATTGAGAATCTGTGTGGAATACTGCATCAAAAAATAAAGATGGGAGCATAGCTGACATGTGATGCTCTTCACCAATCGGTGAGAGAGGTATGGGAGTCTGTGTGACGCCGACCAAACATCTGCGAGCAGCTCGAAGCCTCATTTAGATGTCCGTGGGGGTTGGAGCACCTATTGACAAGGTCATTCATTTGTAACACTGATATGAGTATTTTAATTCTTCGAATTTAAATTATATATAATGTATGCTATGCATAAAATAATACTGTTTCCTTTGTTTTTTATGATTTGTACATAGAATATCACATGAAATGTATCAAACTATATAGTTACACATAATATTTTTTTTACGTTACACGTAATTTAACATGAAATAAATCAAACTTTTATTAAATTATTAGTTTTACATGCAATATGATATAAAATGCAAATAATTGAAATGATGGCGATGTTAAAAAATAATAAACTAATGATGGTAAATCAAATAAGTTATGACATATATTCAAATCATATATTAATTGGGATATCCTATAGTATCTTCTCAGTATAGAATAATTAAATATTACCGGTGCTAGTTTGTAGCTATGGTGAATAATTAAAACATCGGTTACAAAACTTGGCGTGTAATATTTGTTATGGGTAACATATAAATGTATACTCCAGGCTAAAGATGTTGCTTTACCTGGTTTAGATGTGTATACTAATTGTCCAAAGAATCCATAATCAATAAATTTTGGGAAATTAGGTTGTCTCCGGCATTCCAAAACCAAACCAACATGCAAGAAACGTGTACTATCGACACTAGAGACATTTCTTCCGGTTATATATAGGATACTGCAAGTTTATGAAATTATTACAGAACTAAAATTTCCCATGTCAAAATTGTCCAAAGTAACACAGTTTTGGTAATTAGGGATATCTTATTCACTCATTTGAGTGACAATTGTCGGAATATGATGAATAAAGTAGAACCAAAAAATACTCTTATTCTTTACAAACTGAACCGAAAACAAAACCTATATAGAAGATGAACGGACAGCAATCCCCAATAGCCATACTTCATGACAATGGTATCAACAAAGCTATGATTGTTTTTACTCGATGTTTCGTAATCAGGTAGGTGCCTGTTGCCGTAAGGGGTGTGTGGTCGGTTCCTAACCCCACGAATGTGAATATATAGAACAAAAAAAGATCTTTTTATGATCCGGTATGTTTCTACCTGAAATAAAGAAGCATTTTTTTTTTCAGTTTATATACATTGAATCTACTTTATATCTTAGTATTTACATGTTTTTTTCTCTATTTCTACACTTCAGGTGTGTAAGAATTTCATGCTGATCTAAATGAGTGCACACTTTGATAAAAGTTGAGAACCACTGATTGCTATGAGAATTCATAAAATTTAATAAAGTCGTGGGTTTTTTCTGTTGGTAAGATTTAAGGAAAGGAAATAGGCCGAGGATTTTTTCTGTTAAATATCAAACCAACCATAATCAAACCATGATTTGGTAAAATACAAAAAGGAAACTACACGTGACCAGCGACTACGCCTGAAAATCGACCAATATCACACGTAGTTTGGGTTTGCTTGTGTTTCTAGTTGGTAACTGAACATCTTTGGAACTTGAGATTTTCGCCAAAAATAAATGGAAATTCAATACAAGCTTGCAAAGTAGTTAGAAGTTTTGTGTGATCCTAGAGCACATCCAGATAACATAAAAAAGTGTGTCATTATCTAAATATTGGATCCAGCCGAGAGAGAGAGAGAGAGAGAGAGAGAGAGAGAGAGAGAGAGAGAGAGAGAGAGAGCGAGAGAGAGGAGAGAGAGAGAGAGAGAGAGAGAGAGAGAGAGAGAGAGAGAGAGAGAGAGAGAGAGAGATGCAGGAAGTTACAAGGATTTTGGATGCCTCAAAGACTTTCTAGTCCATTACCGGAGACTCATTTGCTCTTTGATAGAGAGATTTAGTTTAAGCATTAAGAAAGTTCTTATGATCTTATCTAACTTATTCTTGAACGAGAGAGAGAGAGAGAGAGAGAGAGAGAGAGAGAGAGAGAGAGAGAGAGAGAGAGAGAGAGAGAGAGAGAGAGAGAGAGAGAGAACAGCTACTAGGATATTGCTAACGAAGGATATATCATTCTGACGTATATTGATTGGAATAATCAGTTCCCGCAATATTAGGGTTGTTTTATAAAAAATATGATAAGGAATTCAAATATGTCAGTGTGATTATATATCTCAATAACTATTCTCGATAACGACTGGATTTCTCAAAAGAATAATAGATGAGACCTCTCTATCTCTCTCTCATATATATATATATATATATATATATATATATATATATATATATATATATATATATATATATATATATATATATATATATATATATATATATATATATATATATATATATATACTATATATATATATATATATATATATATATATATTCTTTGCACTTCTTTGACTGATACCGATAATTTCCCTCCTCACATTTGAACCATCCTAACGATCTTATATGTTTAAACGTTGGCCACCTTTGCAGGGCGAGAAGGGTCCAAGTCAGGTCTGGCTAGGAAACGCCGGTTTTGTTGCGGGGTGTACATTGGCTATTGCACTACCCTACAAAATCCAAAGATTAACGAATTCCAGACTGTCATCGATATTCATATATAAAATGAAGTTTCATGGCTCTTGTTGTCGTGAAATATTAATTCCTAAACTAGACTTTTTCATAATTTTTTTACGCCTTAAAACTATATGCTGGACCAATAATCGAAGAATTCTCTGGATAATGCGCTTAACCAGAGTTTTCCAAGTGTACGAAACTTTATCATAGCTGTGTTAGTATTTGTATATTCATTTATATTTCAATTATTTCAATTTTTAACTATTTAACATCGCCAGCTATTAGTAATTTCACATACAGTGGAACCTCTACATATGATTGTCCCAACATACGAATTTTCCAACATCCAAAGTAAAATTCGACCAAATTTCTGTCTCGACACCCGAAGTCTTGCTCCAACATATGACGTAAATCATACGGGTACGTGTTGAATTTTCTCGAAAGCGTCGATCGTAGTTTTTTGTTGACGCCGCTAGACGGCAGCACATCGGAGGTACGCCAATCGAGCGTCGCCTTGATCAGTCCTCTCATCTCCTGCCCATCGTGGGGTTGTTCTCTATTCGCTCAGTTATTACCAGTGCCTTTTATCTACCTTTTTCACATTTTGTTTTTGTGTTTTGTAATCATGGGTCCTAAAAAGCTTAGTTTCGTTTCAGGAAGTAATTGTGGTGAGAAAAAGAAGTCAATGTTTTTATTAGAACTAAAATGAGAAACAATAGAAAAGCATGAGCGAGGTGTGCGTGTTAGCGATCTGGCTAAACAATATGGCCAGAATATGTCTACGATCTCGACGATCCTAAAACAGAAGGCAGCCATTAAAGCAGTGAAACCTTCAAAGGGGATCACGATTATTTCTAAACGTCGTAGCCCTACCCTGGAAAAGATGGAATGCCTTTTGTTAATATGGATAAAGGATAAGGAGATTGTTGGCGATACGATCACTGTGAGAAGGCCAGCGCTATCTATTGTAACTTGAAGGCGGCGGGCTTTGGGGGTGACGCGGGGGAGAGTTCAACCGATCCTACGACGGAGGAATTCAAATCCTCTTGAGGTTGGTTCAAGAAATTTAGGAAATGGACCGAGATTCATTCAGTTGTTTGGCATGGAGAAGCTTCAAGTTCAGACACCAAGGCTGCTAAAGACTTTGTTAAAAAGTTCGAAAGCATCGTGGAGGAGGAAGGCTACGTAGAGCAGTAGGTTTTCAACAGTGATGAAACCGGTCTGTTTTGGAAAAAGATGCCTAGTCGAACATACATTACCGCCGAAGAGAAAAAAAATGCCTGGATATAAGCCAATGAAGGATCAATTGACTCTTGCGCTTTATGCCAACGCCAGCGGTGGCTGCAAAATTAAGCCTTTATTAGTTTACCAATCCGAAAACCCTAGGGCATTTAAAGCACATAGAATTAATAAAGACCTGCTACCTGTTGTATGGCATTCTAATTCTAAGGCTTGGGTCACTAGGCATATCTTTGTGGAATGTGTAAACGTAGTTTTCGGCCCTGCTGTCAAGAAGTACCTCCAGGAGAGGAATTTGCCTTTGAAGAGCTTGCTTTGTTTGGACAATGCACCCGCTCACCCCCCAGGACTCGAAGATGATATCATCGACGAATACAAATTTATCAAAGTGTTGTATCTTCCACCGATTACCACCCCTATCCTCCAGCCCATGGACCAGTAAGTAATCTCCAATTTTATGAAGCTCTATACCAAGCACTTATTTAAGCAGTGCTTTAATGTCACGCAAAGCACCAACTTAACTCTGCGTGAATTTTGGAGGAACCATTTTAATATTGTGCACTGCTTAAAGATCATTGATCAGGCTTGGGAGGGAGTAACACGTCGGACACTGAATTCAGCTTGGAAGAAGCTTTGGCCTGATGCTGTTGCTCACAGAGATTTTGAAGGTTTTGGCCCCGAGAATGAACCTGTACTTACCGCCAAGGAAGACGTCGAAGAGATTGTATCCCTTGGCAAGTCCATGGGTCTAGAGGTGGATGAAGATGACATCACCGAACTCGTCGATGAGCATCATGAAGAGCTCACCCCCGAGGAACTCAAGGAGCTGCAAACCATGCAGCATAATGAGTTCCAAGCGCAGTTGAGTGAGTTGGAGGAGACCGAGGAGGTAGGCCAAATCTTAGGTACGGCTGAAATAAAACGGATGTTAGCATATCAACAACACGTGGTTGATTTCATCGACAAGCATCACCCACAGAAACTTCAGGTTTGCCATGTAGTTGCGCAGTTCGATGATGTTTGTTTAACTCATTTTAGAAAAATTCTCAAAAGTCGTACCAAGCAACTTTCTCTCGATAGTTTCTTTAAAAAATCTATGAAACGGTCTAGTGATCATGATGAAAAGAAAGAAAGTGAAGCAAAGAAAAGGAAGACCGAATCGAGTGAAAGTGATGAAAGTTAAAAATAGAAAAGAAAAAAATTTAAAAAAATATAAAATTATAAAAAATGAAAAAAAAAATAAGCTAAGTTAGGTTAAAGTTCACGTAGTGTAAGTTAGAGTAAGGTATCGTACGTCATCGCAGTCGCCGTCTCTACCTCCTCGCTGATCTTCCGTCTCCTCCTGCGTAGCAGTCCCTACACCTGCGTTGGCCTGTCGCTAAGGTAAAGTGTTGATAAAAACCCCCTTTTATTTATTATTTCTTTATTGTTAATTTTGTTTATATATTTCTGTATTATTCAATTGTATTAATGTTATGTGTAATCATGTGTAGCAATTTATTAAGGAGTTATTATGGGCTTTTAGGCTGAGGAACGAATTAAACAAATTTCAGTGTATTCGTATGGGAATATTTGCTCTAACATACGATCGTTTTAACATATGAAGCAGTTTCTGGAATGAATTAAGATCGTATGTAGAGGTATCATTGTAACTCCAATTCACTCAGAATCACTTTCTAACACAACTCTTTTATTTGACAAATTAACTTTTGTAATATACGCTATGTTCTCTTTTATTTTTGACAAGCCTTCTAAGACTACATGGTCCCATTTGTCATGGGGTTTAACTACGACCATGGTTCCCTCTGGGAGAGGCTGAGATGGGGTCACTGATATGCTCCTAAGTGTCTTGGGAGGCAATACTTCTCCTCTTTCAGACACAGCTGTTACCTTAATGGTCTTTCCTTTCCTGCACAAGCACTTACACTCTCATGACTTTTTATTGGCAAAATACACCCTCCTCTTTTTTATGTTGTTCTATCTTTTCACTTTCAAATGTATACTTGATTACTCATTATAAAATCAAAACCAAGTATAACCTCGATTCCTGGAATTCCAAAGGTGGGCAAGACAAAAAACTTCATGTGTAAACTTCACAGATCCCACTTTAAAGTTGACGATCAGTGTATGCCTTGCATGTAGTTTATTACCTCCTGGTGTGTCAAGGATGATGGATACAACTGACTGCCTTACCTTACCTTACCTTATTGCCTTATTTTTTGTTTGGGTTCCCCCAGGTCCCTCAGTGTGAGGCCCCTCATATATCCACCAGAGAGCTGCTAATGCATCTTCCGGTGTATTTTGTATCTTCCAGTCTTGGATGGTCTGGGATGCATCTTAGGTATTTATCGAGCTTATTCTTAAACACATCTACGCTCACTCCTGATATGTTTCTTAGATGAGCTGGCAGCACATTAAATAGTCGCTGCATTATCGATGCTGGTACGTAGTGGATTAATGTCCTGTTCGCCTTTCTTAGTTTACCTGGTATATTTTTTGGCACTATTAATCTACCTTGGCTTGCTCTTTCTGATATTTTTAGCTCCATGATGTTTTCAGTGATTCCTTCTATTTGCTTCTATGCTTGTATTATCATATTGCATTCTCTTCTCCTTTCTAGACTGTATAGTTTTAAAGATTGCAGTCTTTCCCAGTAGTCAAGGTCCTTAACTTCTTCTATTCTAGCAGTATAGGACCTTTGTACACTCTCTATTTGCGCAATATCCTTTTGGTAGTGTGGGTACCGTATCACATTGCAGTACTCGAGTGTACTACGTACATAAGTTTTGTAAAGCATAATCATGTGTTCAACTTTTCTTGTTTTAAAGTGTCTGAATAACATTCCCATTTTTGCTTTACATTTAGCCAACAGTGTTGCTATTTGGTCGTTGCATAACATATTCCTATTTAACATTACACCAAGGTCTTTAATTGCTTCCTTGTTTGTGATTGTCTCATTATTAGGTCCCTTGTATGCATATACCATTCCTTCTCTGTTTCCATCCTATTTATCTCCGCCCATTCATGTATTTTGTTTAGATCTCTTTGTATTGAGTTCCTATCTTCATCACAAGTAATTTCTCTACTTATTCTTGTGTCATCGGCGAAACTTCTCACTACGGAGTTTTCAACATCACAGTCTATGTCTGAGATCATAATAACAAACAGCAGTGCAGCTAATACCGTACCTTTTGGCACGCCAGATATTACCTGGGCTTCATCTGATTTTTCATCATTTGCAACCACTATCTGTTTTCTGTTTTGCAGGAATTCTTTTACCCATTTTCTATCTTTCCCACAGTATTATGCTTTCTTATTTTTTTCTCTAATATATTATGGTCTACCTTGTCAAAGGCTATTGCAAAATCTAGATAGATCACATCTGTGTCTTTTTCACTTATCATATTTTTGTATATGTTTTCATAGTGTGCTATTAGTTGGGTCTGTGTACTTTTTACAGGCACAAAACCGTGTTGACCTATATTATACAAATTATTTTTAACCAAATGGTTCATTATTTTCTTTTTTATAACCCTCTCATACACTTTCATAATATTTAATGTTAGACTAACAGGTCTATAATTGCTTGCCTCTAGTCTTGATCCACTTTTGAAGATAGGGGTTATATAAGCTAATTTATGTTTAACATATATCTCGTTCATATCTACACTTTGTCTTAGCAGTATTGCAAGTGGCTTTCGCGATAGTGTTTGCAGTTTTTTTTAACAAAATCGCTGGAACTCCATCTGGTCCGGCTGCCGATCCATTTTTAATTTTGTTTATAGCCTTGACAATATCTGCTTCATTAATATCTATATCCGTTAGATATTCAACATTTTCTTCTCTTATTTCTGTTTCATTATTCTCATTCGCAATTAATGGCGTGAACTCACTCTTATATTTTTCCTCTAATATGTTGCATATTTAATTTTTTTCATTCGTTAGCCGTCCTTAACTTCTTAGAGGGCCTATTTCTAATCTCCCTTTATTCATCTTTTTTGCATAGGAGTAAAGTACTTTGAGGTTTCTTTTTATATTTTGAACTGTCCTTTCTTCTAAGTCCCTTTTTTTTTCATTTTCTTTCGACTGTTTAATCTTTTGATCTGCATTTTCTATCTTACATTTTATTGCCATATTTTTCCACTCATTTTTTCTTTTGCAAGATTTTTCTTCCACTTTCTAATTTTCTGAAATTGGATCATTCTGTCTCTTGGTATGCACGTCTTTTGTTTATTGTTTTTTTTTTTTTTTTGGTACATATTTTTCAACAATTTTCTCCAGTATTTTGTACAGTATGTCCATATTTACCTGTATATTATCACTTACAAATACATTTTTCCATTCTTTATTCAGTTCTTCGTTTATTTCTGACCATTTTATATTCTTACTGTAAAAATTATATTTTCCATATCCTTCCCAAAGTTTTGTGCTTTTATTAATTCCACGATCACTTACTTTGGAATGGACTATCAATTCTATGACATTGTGGTCTGAAATTCCCGTGTTATACACTATAATTTCTTTGACATAATTCACCTCATTCACAAATACTAGATCTAGCACATTTTCCTTTCTTGTTGGAATGTAGTTTATTTGTTGCATATTATGTTCTAATAGCATATCTTGAACGTTTTCAAATTTCCTCTTATCTTCTGCGCTACTATTACTCTCTTTTTTATATGTATACATACAACCACTTTCTTCTATCCGTTCTTTCCAATCCACAAAAGCAAAATTAAAATCTCCGGATAGGAGTATATTCCAGTCTTTATGGTTTCTACATATATCATCTATTTTTTCAATTATTATGTCAAACTCCTTAGTATTTGGGGGTCTGTAAACTACAATATTCACTAGTTTTTTAAATTCAAATTCTACCGCAATCAATTCACATTCTGTGTTGCTGTATTTTTCATAGACTTTTCTTTGATTTATGTCTCTTCCATATACTAAGGTTCCCCCATGATTCCTATTTTTTCTATCTGATCTGTAAGTTTGGAAACCCTTTATCTGGTCATCACTGCCAGTCTCTTGGGAATACCATGTTTCACTTATATTCACTATATCTATTTTTTCAATTTAGGTTAGTTCTTATAAGAACTCTATTTTCCTTTTAGAGTTACTTGTAACTAAACCCTGTGCATTCATCACTATTATGGTTTGTGTTTCATCCCCATTATTTAATATTGGTAATAATATGGATTCTCCCATGCTTCCTTCCTGTTCTGTTATGATGTTCTTATCTTCATTTCCCGGAATTCTGCCATCAAAAAATCCAACTTTTCTAATATATTTGCTCTTTCGCCTTCATATTTATTTTTGTGTGTATACCTGCATTTATCCCCATATCTGCATCAACCCCTGGCATTATAGATGCATTCTTTGTAGTTGGGCTCTAAATGTGCATATTTGGGTTGGATGGCCTCATATCTTGGGGCTTTTGGTTCATAGCGCGGTATATACACGGCCTGCTTTTTTGTTTCTTTTTTGTCTCATTTTTGCTTTCATTTTTCTTTTCAGTTTGCTGAGTTTTCTTACTTTCATTCATGGTTGCAGGATGCATATATCGACATTTTTTGTTGAAACTGCATCCTTTTCCTTCTTTTAGGTTTTTGCATATTTTTGGATGGAGATCTCTGCATTCGTCTCCATATCCGTCTAAATACGCACAGTTACCATATATTTCATAATTATGACATATCTTTGGATGCTTGTAGTAGCATCTTTCGCCAAATTTGTAATTCCCTCTTTTCAGCAAATTGCAGACTATATCTTTCTTTTTTTTTTTTTTCTTGTTCTTGCTCTTCCCTAAAAGTATGTAGGTCCGGGTAGAGTCTCTTGTGTCTATTATTTTTTTCCATCTGATAATTTATTTCCTCATAAGTATGTTGTTGGATGGCATCATGAGTTATATCAATGATTTCCTCTGCATCCTTACACATATCCTGTTGATTTTCCTTTTCCTCTTCTTTTTTTTTTCTTCTTTTTTTTCTTCTTCTGCTTCTTCTTCTTCTTCTTCTTTATCTTCAACTATTTGCAGATTTAGTCTCGACTTAATTATATTTTCTATCCAGACTAAGCATGTTAGGCAGAATACCTTTGTGTCTTTATTTTTTATTTTTGCTGTATTTCAGCTCATGTAGGGTGTGTTGGAACATGGCAGGCATCAAATTTTCTAATCAATTGTTGAGGATTATTAATGGAATACCATATCTTACATGTATTACACCATTTTGGCATTCTTTTTCCCAATGCATCAATCAGCATATTCACCATATTGGACTTCTTATTGTTCTTTGATGGAATGTGTTGATTGATGTAAACTTTCTTTATAAGTCTCTTTATCACTTGGATCTTCTTTGGAATTTCTTCTATTAGTTTGCTGATGTTTTCCTCAGATTTGCTCCAGTTTATTGGATCGTATTGTTTCAATATGTCTGTGAATATTTTTCCGTCACACTGGTTGGAGTTACTAGTGACCTCTGTTATCAGACGGTCAAGCTTTTGTTTTGCCAACTCATGGAATTTACTTTTGCTGAGTCCAGCGATATCTCTCCAAGCCTTGCCTGTATTGTACATAGCCAGCTTGATTAGATTTTTAATAATTCACAAGATAACTATTCTATGCCGACGTTTTATCCCACTTTTCTGACCTCAAACTAATCACCAACTATTCACGAAAACTTGTAGCTATATTGCACACGATAGCTTTTGTTATCCACGTTAAATCAGGATATTTTTAGGGTTGCACAAGTGTATTCACTCACTGGCACACAGATACAATTCGAGAGGAAATTCCTTGTTCAAAAAGTGAAACCCTGGCTCCTCTGTCAATCAGTGCTTGAATGGTCTTATTTGGTAAGTTAATCCTGACTGCTAAAATTTCGAGCAGCCCATTAGGATATATGGGGCACGTGTCAACGACCTCGCTTGCAATACCGTTGTCCCTTGCTCATGTCTCTAGTGCTGCGGGACTGAGGTCGGTGGTACTGATGGGGGCACCACAGCCAGCCTGACGACTTTTGTTGGTATGTGGGGGGCGTCGATCTCCCTCTCTTCCCCCTTCCTCTGTTTCCCTTTCCCCAAATGTTGGGCGAGTGGGGGGGTGGTGTACGTGTACCACAGCCCACCTGCCCTCGACGTTGGTGCCCTCTCCCCCACACTGCCAACATCTGAAGACTCTTCTCACCTACTGACTTAGTTCTCCCCTCTCCGCTCATCATCATCATCATCATCATCATCATCTCCTCCTACACCAATTGGCGCAAAGTGCCTCGGTTAGATTTCGTCAGTCTTTTCCATCTTGAACCTTTAATTCAACACTTCTCCACTCATCATCTCCCACTTCATGCTTCATAGTCTTCAGACATGTAGGCCTAGGACTTCAAACTCTTCTATCTATATATATATATATATATATATGTGTGTGTGTCATAAGCTTTGTATGAAGATATGTATTAGAATGTGTTTTATACAGTGATATTAATGACCTATTTAAGAGTACTATTACTGACATATTGTTGTGACCAAACACTAAACTTTGTTAATGGTGACGTGTTCAAAGTCTGATAGTTGACGCGTTATAAGCCTATCAGAGAGAGCATATTTCTATCACAGTGGAGATTCTAACAAAATAAAAAAAATCAGCATATTGACAGAGTAACATTGCATTTACTTGTTCCGAGGGGTAAGCAGTTCCTCTCTAGCGATCATAAAAGCAAGTAGGTACTCATCTGAAGAGTATCAGGCTGTGTAAACTTTTTTATAATAAAGTGGAAAAAACCCATGTTCCAATTGGTGTAAGATAAAAGAAAATGTGTTTGTGTATGCTGTGAGCGAAGTTTGTCTTTAAGCCAGTATAATAAAAGTTGAAGATGCCTAGATATACAAGGACTAACGTAGCAAGCACTGCTGCTGCGGGAGTTGAAAACGAAGGAGTAGTTGGTTATACTGATGTCGATGAAGAATATAGACAAGAGCAACGAACGCAGGACTTACAAAATAGGTTAGATAACCTAGCCAGTTAATAAACAGATTTTTAGTTGAACGAGAAGAGGAGCGACGCGCAAGTGCAGAATATCTGACGTACATAAACGAAGTTCAAACGCATACAAGTGAAAGCAAACATGAGCAGCCGAGCGAAAATGTTCAAAACGTCGTATTCCAAAATTGCCAGAACCCCAGGCAAATGTTAGGCATTGTGATGATCAACGGCCTAATGAAGGGTTTCAATCGATCGAAGCAATTTGAGTAATTAGATTGCTGAAAGATGCTCTGGCAATTGAGGTAATGTGTTGGCCATAAGACAATTTGAGAATTTATACTGAAATAAAACGACATTTAGTAGAGAAATACGCCTTACCTGATGCACGAAAAGGGGATATGAAAGAAAACTACAAACCAAAAATTCGGGAGAGTCAGTCAGTTCTCAGTTTTGTAATTCGTATATTTCTTTATTGTGATTCGTTTGCTACACGGATTGCCAATCTTTCAGAAGGTGATAAAAAAGCAATTGCCCATAAACATAATCGCAAAATAGTAAACCCATATTTATGTGGTTATTTGTTCAATGACAATCGCTTGTTAGTAGACATAGTGATGGGGATATAAATCTTTCTAGACAGTTTGTCAGAAGAAAAAATTACGGAAACTAACTGCTGTAGTTCCGGAAGGCGGTAGCCATGAAAACCTCTCACCAACCCCCAAATCTGGAGAGGGGAGAACAAAGCCTGTAAGTGAGAAGAGTCTTTAGATGTTGGCAGTGTGTGGGAGAGGGGCACCAACGAGTGGAGTGCCCCAATAATCCCACCCACCCCAGCTGTTAGGGTTACGGTCATATATCTTGAGATTGCCCAGGCGGGCTGTGGCACACGCACACCACTCCCCTGCCCAACATTCAAGGAAAGGGAAACAGAGGAAGGGGAAAGAGAGGGAGACTGATGGCCCCCACATGACAACAAAAGTAGTCGAGGAGGTAGTGGTGCCCCCATCGGTACCACCGACCTCAACCCCGCAGCACTACAGACAGGAGCAGGGGGCACTGATATTGCAATTGAGGTCGATGGCACGTGCCCCACATATCCTAATGGGTTGCTCGAAATTTTAGCATTTATGATTGACTTACCAGATAAGTTCATTCAAGTGCTGATTCACAGAGGAGCCAGTATTTCGCTTCTTGAACAAGGAGTCTCCTCAAACCTACCCCAGTCAGCAGTATCCATCATCCTCAACACACCAGGAGGAAATAAACTACATGCAAGGCATACAATGATAGTCGACTTTAAAGTGGGACCCTTGAATTTTACACATGAATCGAGGCTATACTTGGTTTTGGTTCTATAATGAGTAATCAAATATACATTTGAAGGGGGAAAGATGGAATAACAATAAAAACAGGAGGGTGCATTTTGCCAATAGAAAGTCATGAGAGAGTAAGTGCTTGTGCCGGAAAGGGAACACAATTAAGGTAGCAGCTGTACCTGAAATATGAGAAGTATTGCCTCCCCAGAAACTTAGGAGAATAGAAGTGACCCTTTCTCAGCCTCTCCCAGAAGGAACCAAGGTCGTAGTTAAACCCCATGACAAAAGGGCCCATGTAGTCTTAGAGAGTTTGTCAAAAAATAAAAGAGAACAGAGCGTATATGACAATAGTTAATTTGTCAAATAAAAGAGTTGTGTTAGGATGTGATTCTGTGTGTGAATTGGAGTTATGTGAAATTATTAATAATGGGATATTGGGAGCCACAACTCCAGCCCGCACAGATGAATATATTCACAACTTGATTATACAAGAGCAAAAACTATGTCCGCCATAATATCAACCTTTAGTTAGCAGCTTTGCTAAAAATTATTCCGATGTAATTACAATTGGAGACAAGCCATCGGGGAAGATTGATTGATTTCCCTTTAGCATTGAAACTGGGCAAGCCGAGCTGATCAGGTAAAGGCCTTATAAGGTACCTATTCATTTCCAGGGAGAGATAGAAAGGGAAATTAGTATATTATGGGGACAAATGCAGTTACTAAGGATAATGCATTTCCATTGCCCTTGATGAAAGAATTACTTGTGAAGGTACGAGATAGTAAATATTCTATAACTATTGATTTAAAATCTGGCTACTATAAAATACTCATTCTGGAAGACAGTAAATGTTTAATTTTCTTCCTTTCGGTGTTAAAAATGCTCCAAGTTTTTTTTTCTAAAGTAATGCTGGAGGTGTTGTCACCCTTAATTGGCCATAATGTCCTTTTTTATTTAGACGATATCATAATTACACAGAAAATGGCCGAAGAACACGATACAATATTAGTAAAGTTTTAGAAGCATTGCGCCGTAATGGTATGAAAATAAATTTGTCAAAGTGCAATTTTTTTCTGTAAACAGGTCGAATTTTTAGGTCATATAATAACCCCAGAAGGCACCCAATGGTACCCGAGTAAACTAGAAGCTATCAGAGATTTCCCCAGCTTGGTTGCTTTGGCTCGCTTGGTAATACCGAAAATTCATAAGAGGTTTTTGACAGGTAGTGAGTCCCTTAGATGCTTTAAAGAAACCAAAATTAATAGATTGGGGAGTGAAAGAGGAAAGGGCCTTTAACCATTTGAAAGCTGCCTTAACTAGCAATGAGTTACCCGCATATCATAGATTTTTACATCTGATCAAGAGGCATTAGTACATTTGATCTAGAGGGATTGGCTATTCTTTGGGTTCTAGAGAGGCATCGGTTCTTTTTATTAGGTTAGCCATTTGAGCTGCAAAGTGATCATTCCCCCTCACATGATTTATTTTACAAAGGAGACTTGACGTCTAGACAAGCAAGATGGATGGAAAAATTGTTAGAGTTTAACATAAAGGGTTTTGACCATATAGAAGATAAAGCTAGTAAGGTAGTTGATGCCCTCTCTCGAGGTGCCGTAATAGGAGTAACAACTCGGGCACAAAAGTGGAATGAAGAACGAATACAAAATATTGAAAGTCCCCATCAAAATAGAACACAGAATGTGAATTCACGCGAGGACGAGTCAGGAAAAGAGATGCACGAATGAGAAAGAGAGAGGGTTAGTGAATATGTTGGCGAGAGAGAGAGAGAGAGAGAGAGAGAGAGAGAGAGAGAGAGAGTCCATATGCCGGGCATTTGGGCATTGGTAGAACGTTAGGGAGAGCGTTTGAATCCTTTTTTTGGTTAAGAGTGAAAAAACATATGGAAAATTATATAAGATGTTGTCATGCTTCCAACTGTTTCAAAGAACATAAAAACACTGTTCCAGAAGTCAGAAAGTGGACTGTGATTCCTAATAAATTTCATAGGGTACATATGGTTGTGGTAGGACCGTTTCCTTTTGGTATAACACAACATGAGTATTTATGTGTATTTTTGGATACATTTACTCGTTACACTTATACGTACGCAATGTTGGATAAATCAGCAAATTCATTAGCTCAGGTGCTGTGCTCTTTCATTACTAGGTGTGGTTGCCCAAAAATTTTGATAAGTGATAAAGGTCTTGAATTTATAAATATGGTGGTGAAATTGGTCAAGGACTTGAAGAAAACTGATGACATTTCAGTGACCGCATTGAATGCCTTTTAAGTGTATGGACAGGATCCCGTGTTACCTGAATAATTCGCAACAGTTGGCAAATTATTCAACTGAGCAATACCGTGTCTATTTACTAAAACTCTTAAGGAGAGTACTGAACACCACTGAATGGTTTCTGAAAAGAGCTAATGAAAACACATCTCAAAGTATGAGAATTGATTGTAAACGTATTTGTAGGCGATCATTTTTATTTGGAACGATTACAACCTAGGAAACACAAACTAGAGCCAGCGTATGTGGGTCCGTACCTAGTAAATATGGTTAAATAAAAAACAGTAGTGATACAAAGCATTATTAATGTTGCAATGTCTGAACCTCATCAGGCACACACACATATGGCTCTTTAAGAGGTAGTTTTCAAACGTATTAATCAGAGCGTATCTCCTTATCCATGCATATGCAACATTCCTCGAGTTAATATTGAGGATTTTTTGGGCTTTTGTTGTTGTTTGAGCAGACCTCATTTCTTATTTTGATGTTTTCTAAATAAACTTGATGATAACAATGTGTTCTTATGTGGGTGCTTAATATAAAGTAAAGTTTTGTCCTAATTTTACTGAGTGTAGCAATACGTATGACATACCGCTGAGTGAGCCGAAAACAAAGTGAGAGGTTAAATAGGTCAGGTGTGATCCGTCAGGCGGGTGCTGCATTATTGATGTATTTATATGATTCCTGGTTGCTAAACGGGAGTGTTTCCCAAAAGGCAAGTAGCTATGGGGTAAAAGTTCAACCTCGAGGAAAGGCAGTGGTAGAGAATGTGTATATGTGAATGCCTTATACTTAGAGTTATAAGACAAGGCCGGGAATGTGAATGATTTTCTCGGGAAAATGGATAGTGGCCACCAATTGATAGTTACAAATGTAGTGTAGTAGTGATTTTAAAAATGGCAAAACAGGGGTGGTGAGTTGTGTTGCAATATTGTGCCGTGAACCCGGACAAGTGAAATCAAGGGATGAAGGAATATCTATTCCTACCCCTCTCCCACCCAAAAGGCCTATATTGCCCACAACCAGAGGGAGGTTATTGATGAGGGTGTATAATACCAATATTGATATAACTTTTTTACTTTGGATATTATGTATTACAGTTGGAGAGATCACAAGAAGAAATGAGAGTAACTATACTATATTATATTATGTAAATTTTTACATGCAATATTTTTTTTTTTTTTTTTTTGTGGAAGATGTCAATTTTTTTATTTTTTTTTTTTGGGGGGGGGGATTTCTATGTATATATTTTATGCTGCATTCCTGTCTAGTACATACCAGGCACCGTTTCGGGTCTGAATATCCTCTATATGTCATACACTAGAGAGGGCGATAGCGCACCTCCACCCTGAGTGAGGAGCGGGTGGGGGGGGGGGGGGGGGGGGGAGTAATGACCTAAGCCTTGCCTGACAATATGTAGAAGCATGAGTTTTATATAGTGATGCTAATGACTTTTTTAAGAGTAGGCCTACTGTGACTGCCATAAATTGTTGTGCGAGAACCCTGAACTCTGTTATAGGTGAAGTGTGTTAAGTCAGATAGGTGATGCATTGTAAGCCTATTGGAACGAGTATATTTCCATATATATATATATATATATATACATATATATATATATATATATATGTATACACACACACATATATATATATATACTATATATATATATATATATATATAAAGTATATATATATATATATATATAAAGTATAATATATATATATATATATATGTATATATATATATATATATATATACTGTATGTATATATATATATATATATATATGTGTGTGTGTGTGTGTGTGTGTGTGAGTGTGTGTGTGTGTGTGTGTGTCATGAGTCTTTTCAAGATCAAATTGCTTTCAGTATATTTTTCATAGCATTTTGTTGGTCTATAATTGAAAATTAAATGACTGAGGTAAGTCAAATGGAAAAGATATGTAATTTCAGTCAAGATATTCTTACAATCTCCAATGCTGTACAGAAATCCCTTGATTGTGGTCAGGAACTTCGTTTGATTGGTCGTGATTCTAGTGCTGCCTTTGACCGTGTTAATCATGAGGCCATTGTTTTTAAACTCAAACAATTGGGAATAGGTGGGTAGTTTCTTAGTATTATTATTGATTTTTTAAGTAATAGATCTCAAAGAGTTGTTGTTGATGGGCACAATAGTAATGGCCTAAGCCTTGTATGACAATATGTAGAAGCATGAGTTTTATATAGTGATGCTAATGACTTTTTTAAGAGTACTATGACTGTCATAAAATGTTGTGCGAGAACACTGAACTTTGTTATAGGTGATGTGTGTTAAGTCAGATAGGTGATTCATTGTAAGCCTATTAGAGAGAGTATATTTCTATATGCATACACACACACACACAAAGACACACACACAGACACACACACACACACACATATATATATATATATATATACTTATATATATTTATATACACACATTATATATATATATATATATATATACATATATGTATATATATATATATATATATAAATATATATATATATATATATATACAGTATATGTATATATATATATATATATATATTATATATATATATATATATGTGTGTGTGTGTGTGTGTGTGTGCGTATAGATCTTCATGGACAATTCCATCCTGTTCGTAATACTAGGCAGGCAGTTAACTCTAATAGCCAGGCCTTCTCCATCATGAAGCTCAATTCTACTTAGTATTCTAGAAGTTTTATTCCAGCTGTGACCAAGTTGTGGAACGATCTTCCTAATCGGGTAGTTGAATCAGTAGAACTTACAAAGTTCAGAGTTGCGGCAATTGTATTTTTGTTGCACGGGAGGACATAAGTCTTCTTATAGTTTAAATAAAATCTTAATTAAAGTCAAACCATTGTTCTCTAGACTAGGGTAATGCCATAGCCTCTGTACCATGGTCTTCCACTGTCTTGGGGTGGAGTTCTCTTGCTTGAGGGTGCACTCAGGCACGCTTTTCTAACTAGTTTCTTTTCCTTTTTGTTTTGTTGAAGTTTTATAGTTTGTATGGGAAATATTTATATCAATGTTGTTACTCTTCTTCAGGTATTTTATTTTTCCTTGTTTCCTTTCCCCGCTAGGCTCTTTTTCCTGTTGGGCCCCCTGGCCTTATGGCATCCTGCTTTTCCAACTGCAGTTGTGACTTAGCGAGTAATAATAATAATAATAATAATAATAATAATAATAATAATAATAATAATAATAATAATAATAATAATAATAATAATAATAATAATAATAAAAATAATGAAAATAATAATAATATTAATAATATATCTGCTTTGACGTTGTTACTGTTTTTAGAATGATTTATTGTTAATTTGCTCTCATCATTTATTTATTTCCTTATTTCCTTTCCGCACTAGGCTATTTTTCCCTATTTGAGCCCTTGGGCTTATAGCATCTTGCTTTTCCAACTAGGGTTGTAGCTTGGCTAGTAATAATAATAATAATAATAATAATAATAATAATAATAATAATAATAATAATAATAATGATGATGAATTATGCGTTGATGATGAATAGAAGAACATCATCTTATGATCGAATCCTACTTTTCCATATACTGTAAATCTAACGATGTTGAAAGTCAGACAACGTATTATTGGAATTTAAGAAAATAGTCATTAGATAAAAAACTAAAGTTATTTGAATTTCCAAAGGCCTTAGAATATCCACTACATCTGCAAACTTTCGCTGTCACGGATCTGATAGGAATAGATACCAAATGCAATTAGGCTCGATGGTGTCATCGGAGGACAGAGAACGAAGCCCAGGTAACGTGATCGGCATGCATAGAATGTGTCATGGAATATACTGTACACTGTTACTGGCAATTCCCAGATGCCTGCCTCCCGATGGCTTACTGTAGGAGATGTGGCAAGCCACCCATAAAAAGACGGAACAATGTTAATTGTGAAGGGAAAGAAGCTATTACACTAACTTTTTCGGAAAATTTGTGAGCCATATACGAAAACCCCCCCCCCCCAAAAAAAAAACTCTTCTTTTTTTAAACATTCACCAATTGTAACAAACGGAATAGAAAGTTATGTCTGCATTGAGTGGTTCGTGTGTTTTTCATTAAACTTTTATACATTTTATTATACATGCAAATACAATAATTTTCAAATTATGAGATTTTCCATTTTCTAGGGATATTTATTTTCAAATATCATATTTTACATTTGTGAGGTCTATATATATATATATATATATATATATATATATATATATTTCTCTTTTGAAAATAAACGGGATGAGTTAGGAATTACTATTTTGTTCTAATATTTTCAGAAAGTCATTTACCTTAGTAATTTTTTTCCATTGCAGTGGCCTCTTTTTACTAATATAATTTGATTTGTAAAACATTGTAGCACTTTTGTCTAGATGTTTAATTATATCAATAATTCATCCATTCATATTTTAGCTGCGAACTAATACGAATGATGTATAGATTTGTCACTCTTATTGTTCAGATGATCTGAAGCAAAATTACAATATTGATAACAGGAATTCCCAAATAACCTCTACACAGAAAAAAGTCACGTTCCAGTTGCATTCAGGAAAATAAGCATATCATGTTTTGTTAACTTTCCTTTAATGAATATTTATCTAATCATTATTATTGGGGAAAATGGAAATACTGGATTAAATCAAATATCTCTTTGCAAATCTTGCTAATTAATTTTCAAAAGAGAGTGATTCCCCGTTTGGAGCCTAATTCTTCAATAGTGATACAAAAACCTCTTTCTGCGTGTGTTGAAATAATCATGTTAGCTCATTGGTATCTGGCTATAAGTGATTAGTTGATCTTATAAGGAATCCATAACAATGAAATCAGAAGGGTACCTTACGTGAGGTACAATCTTATCTACTTACCTTTTGAAGAGTTTATCTAATTTAAACTCTAATTCTCTTAACGTTTGATTTAGCTGAGATAATGGCAAAATTTAACAATAAATATATTTAAGAATGAATATAAATATTTACAACATTCTACAAGACTCACAAAATACTCTTACTTCACCAATTTGATGATAATAATAATAATAATAATAATAATAATAATAATAATAATAATAATAATAATAATAATAATGATAATAATAATAAGCCATACGATGATGTAGGCTTTAGCTATGACGACGGAACTCAATTTTGAAGAATATTCCAGGTCATAGTTTCAGATGTAAAATATAAATATAGAAAAATAAATATCAATATGTAAATATAAATATGTAAATACAAATTTAAATTTTAGATATATAAATATAAAAGATGATAAACAGAAACGCAGCTTGTGTTGATATCCGATCATCCAAGGTTTCCTTGTTATTTATTATATCAGAAGCGTTGAAATGATGAAAATAAATGCAGATCAATGTTCACTCGAAGAGAAAACTGAACCAAGTCTCCCTTTAAAGACTCCTTGAGTCTTTTATTCATATGGAGAGGTCTTTCTAGAAAATTCCTGATCGTACAGGGCTAACTATTACGCAGTAAGCAAAAAGTTACGATAAATATCCAGAGATTTTGTTCTTGATTAAAACGACATATTCGAGTTACAAATCATTATAATGTCTTAATCTTAACCTTAACATTTAAAATGTAAACATAAGCCTTATCCACGGGTCGTATAACATTGAATAGATTGATTTATTCTACATATAATAAATCTCCCTGCACAGCGAAAAGTTGGCGGTCATTAACCAATAACTTTTAACAAACACAAGCAAAATAATGTTACTATTAAAGAATACAAAAACAGTGATTTTCATTACAGTCAAAATAGAATACAATATTTATATTACAAATCTCAAATAGAAATTCTACATTTACTCAGTCAATAAACAATAAATAAATATCTATAAAAAAAAAACATTATAATGAGGCTCAAAAGTATCTTCTTCTCAACATGTATCAAAATTCACAAATAATTTTTAAACCATGCCTTTTTTTGGCCAGGGTCTAGCATTATTTTTAAGAATATGGCTAAATAATTCATCAAATGCAGTTATGTACTTCAGCCGGGCTTTTAGCTAAGTCTAATGGGACTTCTGACTAGCATGACACACAGGACAAGTACATCAGAACTTAGTCACATGCTGCCAAATACCATGTCAGTGAAAATATGTGATAGCTTAACACAAAGTTTTTCTCTCTCCAAAATGATCAGTTCCAAGTTGTTGCTGAGTGTTTCGCCAGGTCACCAAACACGGAATTGTATCACGTCTTATTTACAGCAGGATTCAACATGAAATACATAAATTCATTACAATTTAGTTTTATAGCTTCCTTAATTTATACCATTATGTAAAATAATTCAAAATTCGCACAGAAATACCCAGTTATAGCATATCCATCGCTAGCTACTTCAGCAACATACAAATACTTAATATGCTTTGTAAATTGTTAAATCCAAAAGTCACAAACTCCAAGTTCAAATTTTGCAACCAGATTTCAGAGTACATTAATATTCATTATTAAAAACAACATACATCTCATTTTACAGATAAGTTCAATTACATTATTCACAAATAAAGTACACCCTTAGTACCATAAGTGAATGAAAACAACTTAACAACTTACATTATGTATGACATTGGTGGCCTGGGAATCCCTTAAACCAAATCAATTATCCTACCTCATCCTTGTACGGTGACTCCATCCCTTCATCATCTGCAAAATATTGATGATACTCATAATACTATACAAATATAGCAACCCCATTAAGAAGTACACTCAAAATATTCATTCTACAGTATAATATAATATAGCATAGCCTCAACAATGAAATAGTAAAAAAATAACGGTAGAGTATTTAAACGTAATCACCCCAATTCTCAGCGATACAAAAACCTCTACCCCGTCGCGTAAGATTCACTCGCCCCCCCCCCCCCCCCCCCACCACCCCCCGTCTTTGTTTACAAGTCTAAAGTTCATTGAACCCTACTATGAGATTCAGGGCCTCAGTAACACGGTTTTTTGGACTTTGCTCCCTATCAAAGCATCGGATGTAGCTGAAAGTTGACATATGTCTATTTTACAACCACACACAAATTTTGTCAGCATTATCAATAACCTGAACCCGATAGTTTTAATTTTTATAGAGTAAAAATTATCTAGCCGATGCCATGGCCAGTGATAACGAGCCAAAAGTCGAAAACATTCATTACGTGAGCAATGTAAACACCTTTTGACAAAATTTTGCCCCGCCCATCCACCAGGCACCCATTCACCTTGTTCCATCGGCTCTGAAACCCATAATAGTCAAGAATGGCTGACAGGATTTGGAATTGCCCCCATGGTTAAAAAACTGCATTTGTCTTACGACTTGCAACTTTATACAGCCAAGAGAAAGCCCGTGGCCATATTTGCTATAGCCTGAATAAGTAATTATTCAGTTTCTAGTTTAAATCCAATGTTTATGGTCTGATTTGTATGTAGCGTAACATGATTATAATACTTGTAATGTCATTCAGGCTTTTGAACATTTCCATTAACTATTCACTATGCCACCAAGAGAGAGAGAGAGAGAGATTGTTTTTTAGACAGTCTTTATATAACTATTTTTGTTAAAATAAGAATTTGGTGCTAAAATCTCCATCAGACCAACGGATCATCCGATATAATTTTGCTTAGGCCGTACGACCGTGTTGGCTATGTTTTGGGCATGACTGCATTTTGTAAATAAATCATGAATAGTTTTAGGAGTTTTATTGTACATCTAATGGGAATTTATAGAATTAAAGTGAACATAATTCATTATCCTATAAAATAATTACTATATGTAGCAAAACAAATAGTAGTAAAAATGATAATGCAATGAAGGAATGATACCATACTTTATCTTTAGCTTCAACATCGGCAATAACATACCCAGTTGCCATAATTTGTCAGTTTAATGAAATAACCTATCATCTAATGTTTAACTTAATTTCTGAGGAGGCCATGGCTTATTGCACAGTGAAAAAACCATGACAAAGACTTTATGAATGGGCGGAACGATACATAAATGCGGGTGGGGGTATCTGTGCTAGCATAGTAATACTACTATAGCAGTAGTTGCCGCAACAGTAGTATACATGAATTAAACGTTTAAGCCAACTGCTGGGATCCTTGAGGAATATTTAGCACTTCTTACAACTACACGAGAAATTAGTTTTTGTAGCCAGAATTTAAATTTTCTGATCCAACAATGCCCATGATAGCCTTCAGTGTTATCCTGAATTATAACGAGGCCAAAGTGGGTGGAGCCTCATGAAGTCCTCATTCTGACGATAATTATTGGTGAAGGTTTAAAGCCAAAATATGGTACAGGCTATTTTTTTTTTCAACAGTAAATAGGTAGGTAGATAGACAATAAATAAAAATTGCTTGACATTGGATATAGCAGTTATCAAATAAAGCTTGTCTACTACGTTTTTGAAAATTACCACTATTCCCTACACCTTGTCAATCTGATTGTGACCTATAAAGTAGACTGTAATTTCTTAGAAACTTATTTTTGGAGTTAGACTGATAATCGAAGTGTTTTTGTATTTATTAACATATTTTGTTGGTTTGTTCATTATGACAATTATCAGTGGTGAGGTTTCAGAGTTCATAAAGGTGTACTGCTTTGCTTTTATTTAAACTTTTGTGTCATTGTTGGCAGAGGTATAGCCTTCGTTACGTATAGCCAATCATCGATCGAGAAAGAGGGAAGAAATGCCGTCATAAGTTACGTAACGAGTGTGTTCAAAACCTTTTCTGTCTTCAAAAAACGTCACTTTTACATTATAAGTACAAAATTTATTCAACCTATCGTAATGCAGAATATAATCAAAATTTATGTGTAGATATAATGTGCATTCTGAAGAAGCATTATATTTATGAAATTCATAGATAAAAAATTATTGCGAAAAACTGTGTTACAGAGGCCCTGAATCTCATAGTAGTTAAAATCTTATAATTTATGAACCTTAAGTCAACAATGTCGCATAACAGAGTGCAACATATATATGCCTAAATTTATGTGTTCAGTCACAACCACTTTGACAATAACTACAATCGTACACAAAAGTATACGTAGACAACATAAATACATATCAGGTCAAACATTTCCATTTGTTTGAAACGTTTGGCTAAGAATCCTAATATCGTTGACACCAGACCGGATAAAGGTAAAGTCGCAGAATGGCTAAACAAAGCAGTTTATATAGAAAAGAATTACATAGTTTTGTATGACCCAACGAAATTTTCTGACTTAAGTCTTCCTCAGTTTAACAGATTTTGAAATAGAAGACAAAACTAACCGAACACTGAAAAGATTATAATATAATAATACTATTACTTAACAGGTATCCTTATATGTATTTTTCTCTACTTTTTCTTATGGTATATTGTATTATATACTTAAGATTCACAAAGAAAATGTACACCTATTTTAAGCTGCTTATAATTCACCCAATTTTCGATATTTAAAAATTTCTTGTGCCTCTTTTGCAACCACTTAGCATACCTCAAATGAATATTTGCTGCAAATTCTGCCTTCTTGATACCGAAAATCACCAATTAAAACGTGTAATTACATGCTTAAGTATGATGTTGAATCCTTATTTACGAACGTGCCCTTATAAGAAACAATTGTTATAATTTTATCGTTGTTTCAACAAATCTCATTTAAAAAAAATTACTTGAACTTGCAGTGATTGACACTCATTTTATTTCTTATGGTAAGTTGTTTAAACAACCAAATGGTATGGCTATGAGTAGCCCTCTTGGACCCATATTCACCAATATTTATGTGTGTCATTTTGAAGAGCAGTTTTTAAATCAATGTCCTTTGCTATTC
>NC_090745.1:43120326-43147826 GCF_036898095.1 Palaemon carinicauda
TTATTAACAGGTGACACATTAGCTATACCAGCGGAGCTCATCATTTTCCTGTTTTCCATTTTCTTGCTGTCCTCTGTGATAAAGGGCTGCTCCTCATCGATGCTAGTAGACATATCCAAATCCACTAGAACGCCCTTCCGAGCTCCATCTAAGCCTTTATTGCTCCATTGATAGGCTCAGCCATGAACCATCCATGAACAGTCACATAACACAGTAAGAAGTCAACTTTGTATTTTGGAACACTGAGAGTACGTCTGTATAACTCGACGGCTGAAGTCAAAGTGAAGTAGGAAATACAATTCACGGAACCCTTGAAGTACTAAAGTATAACTTAGGCTCACGAACAAGCATTTTGACTACATTACTTAACAGAATATTAACTGAAGAGCAATTTTGTATAATAATACTTACTCTGACTCAATTGACATTTCTAAACATAGATTTTGCTTAAAACCGGTTATTTAAACTACATACATTGAAAAAAATAGTTTAAAATTTGTCCGACTGTCAATTGTCCTAGAGACTTTGACTTCAGCTTCCGAGACGTACAGACGTACTCTCGGAGTTCTAAAATTCAAAGTTGACTTCTTACTTTCATATCTGACTGCTCACGGAGAATTTTGTTGTGTCTTCCAGTGACTAGTTTCAGTGTGACATTATGTTGCCATACTCGACACCGTTCAACAGAAAGAACTCCTTTGGGCTGCAGTTACCTACATATTTTCCTATGGAGGTTATCAGTGAAATGTTATTTACACACATGAAATTGGTTCATAACTCTATTATAGGTATTTAATTTATATATAAGAATAGAGTAATTGTCAAAGTAGTACCAAGTGTGTTTAATGACATCAAGGAAAATTATGAAGGCGAAGAGGTATGTTCATACCAGTTATTATCGAAATATGACAAAGTGGAAGGAATCAGGCAAAACAGCTATGCGGACAGACCATTTAAAGGGCTATTGACCGTAGTCAGGACAGCCAGAATGTGACTAAAAGAGAATGTTCCTCCATCAATTACGGTTTTCGGATTTACCTTAACTATATTGTATAATGAGCAGCCACAAGCATGCTTTAGGTGCGGGAAAATAGGTCACATAGCTAAAGACTACAAATACGAAGATGCAAGGTATAAGTTTAAAGAAGGAGAGTTCCCTCACCTGCCTACAGAAGGAAAGAATGAAACCAATGTAAACACAAATGAATTGCACAAAGTCAATGTAGAAAATGCAACAGTCGGGGAAAGCGGAGATAACCAAAGTTATCAAACTACAGATATAGTAACTGAAGGAATGGACAAGGATAAAGAACCAAATTAGATGGAAGAACAAGTACTAGATTGCACAACAAAAGAAATTGTTAAAGATAATTTAAAAAAAAAATGATTCAGAAAAAGAAAAGGATGAAGGCGACTCGATAAAGCGTGGGAAAGGCACCAAAAAAAAAAAAAAATGCTGAAAGTGAGCTAAAGGAAGAAACCTTTGGACTGCATAAGGGAAGAAAATTAATATGGAAAACCGTAGAAAGGGGTAATCAATGGTGAGCAAAATTATGAGGACGAAAGGGATCTTTTTGAGGATAGTCTTTATTACGAGCCAGATGATAACGGTAAAGGAAAGCCAGGAGTTATGGTTTCCCAACCAATAGGTGTCAGCAAATTGCGTACGTCAAAAACAAAGGATGAGATTCAGAAGGAGATTAAAGAAAACCAGTTATTAACAGAAAATGAGGCCGCAAGTATAGTAAAAGGAAAACAAGATGGAAAAATAGATTTTGAGGAAACATTAGATGCCAGCGCCCAAAAAAACTATGCAGTACTGATATGGAAATGGAAACCTGGCACACAAAAACACACTAGTAAAGGCCCTGTCACACCTTGACGATTTAGCCAGCGTATGCCGACGTTTGAAAAATTTGGCAAATACGCTGGCGTACGTCGAATAAGTTATGGGTAAGTTTTGTATACGTTAACAGCACGCTGAAGCACGTTGGTATACGTCGAAGTACGTCGAGGTCGTCGAAAAATTTTGTGCATGCTCAAAATTTCTCAACGTATGTCAGCGTATGGCTATACGTCCCGTATACGCAGGCCATAAGTAATAGGTAAGTTATGCGATCGTTGACACACGTTCAAACACGTTAAGTGTAGGTTACTCATAAGTCCAAATACGTCGAGATAATGTCTAGCGTACCCAAAACTTATGAGTAACGGGCTTTGAACGTATGTATAACTTATATCGAACTTATCTCCTACGCATATTGACGTATGTAGACGTATTTAACATGTTCCGGACGACCACAGAACTTACTAAACGTGTTTCTAACGTACAGCTGCTGTATAATGGCGTATTGGTAGCATTTAGGGGAATTGGGATATAAAAATGGGGTTCACAGGAGGAACCCGTCAGTACTCCTCTAGATTTCATGGTGAGCAGATGTTCATATCGTTCCTCGTACTTTTCTTTGGCATGACGCTGATGTTGGTACTGCAATGTCTAGTGCAGTTATGATTTGAAACGTCGAGCGGCAGCCTTTTTATAGACTACGACACGTGATCGTCGGCAATACGCTGCTGCACGCTATGCATAAGTTAGACTATCGTTGGGCATAAGTTGTGTACGCGGGCAACACGCTAGGCATTCGTTGGAATAAGTTATCTATAAGTTATCGAAACGTTCTTTATAATTTACTGATACGTTATGTATACGTCCAACTCGTTATGAATACGCTATGTATACGCCCAAAATTGAAAAAAAATTCGATAATTCAGTGTATGCAAGCGTTTTAGGGAAATTCTGATACGTCGGCATACGCTGGCTGAATCGTCAAGGTGTGACAGGGCCTTAATAAACTTAGGATAACCCCAAAGAAACACCACTGCCAAAGAATGGAAAGGATGAACCAGAATTTATCATCAGATGATGAAAAAGGAAAGTGTACTAAGAACCTTAAAACGATGTAACCTAGTATTATGTATGTCTTTTACATAATATTATCTCGTCGATCTTTTGGTCTATTGACAGACGAACAAAACTTGATTCTTATATAGCGAATAAAGAGTGAAAAATTAATCTTTCATTGAGTAATGTTTATGCAAATAAATTAGACAAGCTTTATAACAAAGAATGTGTGATTAATGTTATCGTAAAATGAAGAATAAAAACAAATGAGGTATTTCACAGGATATAAGGCTTACATACTTTGTTATTTGTAAGGGTAGTAATTTGTTATTGTGTATATTGTATATATGAATGTATATGAAGGTATTGTATTGATCCTATTATATATTTCATAAATAAAAAGGAAAACATTAAAAAAACACCTGATGGGCCTTGAAATTGAACAGTGTAACGTAGGCTGTCTCGAGGATGCATTTTGTAACTGCAGTGTTTATGAAAAGTTACCTTTTAAAGAACACAATTAAAAAAACAAGTCATAAGAATAAAAAAAGGAAACTGATCTATGAATTTACACGTTATGTATTACATCTACGAAATTTACTTGTCAGAGAAAAGAGTGCTTCGATATATGTATTTTTTCCAATATGGGATAGAAAAAAAAAATTCCCCTGACCTCACCGTCCCTACTTTAGGACAACAAATAAGCAAATACTCAATTAACAATTTATTAATATGAATAGGAGCGCTTGGACATTGCTGTGTACATTTCAATCATCAATATTTCACTACATATACAAAATAAACAAAAACTTAACACCAATCAATCTGAAGGAAACATATGCTACACATATCTTGTTCTTAAACCACGAATGTCTAAACAATACAATGTATTTGTTTCTAGTTGAAGCTAGACACATTTACATAAGATTACTGTTATTTTTCTGATCTGGTTCTAACGGAAATTAATTTCCTAAAATTGCACAACAAAAGAAATTGTTAAAGATAATTTAAAAAAAAAAATGATTCAGAAAAAGAAAAGGATGAAGGCGACTCGATAAAGCGTGGGAAAGGCACCAAAAAAAAAAAAAAAATGCTGAAAGTGAGCTAAAGGAAGAAACCTTTGGACTGCATAAGGGAAGAAAATTAATATGGAAAACCGTAGAAAGGGGTAATCAATGGTGAGCAAAATTATGAGGACGAAAGGGATCTTTTTGAGGATAGTCTTTATTACGAGCCAGATGAAAACGGTAAAGGAAAGCCAGGAGTTATGGTTTCCCAACCAATAGGTGTCAGCAAATTGCGTACGTCAAAAACAAAGGATGAGATTCAGAAGGAGATTAAAGAAAACCAGTTATTAACAGAAAATGAGGCCGCAAGTATAGTAAAAGGAAAACAAGATGGAAAAATAGATTTTGAGGAAACATTAGATGCCAGCGCCCAAAAAAACTATGCAGTACTGATATGGAAATGGAAACCTGGCACACAAAAACACACTAGTAAAGGCCCTGTCACACCTTGACGATTTAGCCAGCGTATGCCGACGTTTGAAAAATTTGGCAAATACGCTGGCGTACGTCGAATAAGTTATGGGTAAGTTTTGTATACGTTAACAGCACGCTGAAGCACGTTGGTATACGTCGAAGTACGTCGAGGTCGTCGAAAAATTTTGTGCATGCTCAAAATTTCTCAACGTATGTCAGCGTATGGCTATACGTCCCGTATACGCAGGCCATAAGTAATAGGTAAGTTATGCGATCGTTGACACACGTTCAAACACGTTAAGTGTAGGTTACTCATAAGTCCAAATACGTCGAGATAATGTCTAGCGTACCCAAAACTTATGAGTAACGGGCTTTGAACGTATGTATAACTTATATCGAACTTATCTCCTACGCATATTGACGTATGTAGACGTATTTAACATGTTCCGGACGACCACAGAACTTACTAAACGTGTTTCTAACGTACAGCTGCTGTATAATGGCGTATTGGTAGCATTTAGGGGAATTGGGATATAAAAATGGGGTTCACAGGAGGAACCCGTCAGTACTCCTCTAGATTTCATGGTGAGCAGATGTTCATATCGTTCCTCGTACTTTTCTTTGGCATGACGCTGATGTTGGTACTGCAATGTCTAGTGCAGTTATGATTTGAAACGTCGAGCGGCAGCCTTTTTATAGACTACGACACGTGATCGTCGGCAATACGCTGCTGCACGCTATGCATAAGTTAGACTATCGTTGGGCATAAGTTGTGTACGCGGGCAACACGCTAGGCATTCGTTGGAATAAGTTATCTATAAGTTATCGAAACGTTCTATATAATTTACTGATACGTTATGTATACGTCCAACTCGTTATGAATACGCTATGTATACGCCCAAAATTGAAAAAAAATTCGATAATTCAGTGTATGCAAGCGTTTTAGGGAAATTCTGATACGTCGGCATACGCTGGCTGAATCGTCAAGGTGTGACAGGGCCTTAATAAACTTAGGATAACCCCAAAGAAACACCACTGCCAAAGAATGGAAAGGATGAACCAGAATTTATCATCAGATGATGAAAAAGGAAAGTGTACTAAGAACCTTAAAACGATGTAACCTAGTATTATGTATGTCTTTTACATAATATTATCTCGTCGATCTTTGGGTCTATTGACAGACGAACAAAACTTGATTCTTATATAGCGAATAAAGAGTGAAAAATTAATCTTTCATTGAGTAATGTTTATGCAAATAAATTAGACAAGCTTTATAACAAAGAATGTGTGATTAATGTTATCGTAAAATGAAGAATAAAAACAAATGAGGTATTTCACAGGATATAAGGCTTACATACTTTGTTATTTGTAAGGGTAGTAATTTGTTATTGTGTATATTGTATATATGAATGTATATGAAGGCATTGTATTGATCCTATTATATATTTCATAAATAAAAAGGAAAACATTAAAAAAACACCTGATGGGCCTTGAAATTGAACAGTGTAACGTAGGCTGTCTCGAGGATGCATTTTGTAACTGCAGTGTTTATGAAAAGTTACCTTTTAAAGAACACAATTAAAAAAACAAGTCATAAGAATAAAAAAAGGAAACTGATCTATGAATTTACACGTTATGTATTACATCTACGAAATTTACTTGTCAGAGAAAAGAGTGCTTCGATATATGTATTTTTTCCAATATGGGATAGAAAAAAAAATTCCCCTGACCTCACCGTCCCTACTTTAGGACAACAAATAAGCAAATACTCAATTAACAATTTATTAATATGAATAGGAGCGCTTGGACATTGCTGTGTACATTTCAATCATCAATATTTCACTACATATACAAAATAAACAAAAACTTAACACCAATCAATCTGAAGGAAACATATGCTACACATATCTTGTTCTTAAACCACGAATGTCTGAACAATACAATGTATTTGTTTCTAGTTGAAGCTAGACACATTTACATAAGATTACTGTTATTTTTCTGATCTGGTTCTAACGGAAATTAATTTCCTAAAACCAAAAGGAAAGTTGTAACTGTACACTTGAAGTGTCCAACGCTGAATGACAATACTTAGCACGGAGCTAACGAAGTTACCACTGATCACGTGACTACAAAACAAGTAGAGACTGACCAATCAGGGGAAATCCTTTTCCAACTAATTCACTAGTTCAATCGTTGGAAAATTCATTATTTTGAACTTGGTACTCTATAGAGGCGTGTGCTTAGCCCCATAGTTTTTTATATATTAATGGATTAAAATGCGAATTTTAAATTTCAGGGGTAATTCACAAGTAATCTTATATGCTGATGAAATTCTCATATAATGTAAATAATAGGAGATTTTGTGTATCGTGTTAACTAAAATATCGGATCTTTGTATATCTTTTGGTCTTGTGGTGAGTGAGAGTTAAACAAAATATCAATTACGAATGGTAAGTGATGAAGAATTCTGGCTGAATGGAGTAAAACTAGAAGTAACAAGCTATAAATATTTGGGTATTTTATATTCGTTTTGGTATGATAAGGGATCACATTACCTATGGGGAGAGCATATATGTACAGTCACTCATATAAGTTGATGGATGTCCGGGTGTTTAAGAGAGATTTCCATTTCACCCCTTTCTGGACGACAGGTGTCTGGGAGTGCGAAAACGGTCAACTGCACAGTATAGTTGAACATTTGACCGGTCTCGCGCTCCCAGACACCTGTCGTCCAGAAAGGTGTGGAGTATAAATCTCCCTCAAACACCCGGACATCCATAAACTTATATGAGTGACTGTACATCCCGGCTTAAGCCTTTACATGTTTTGTTTAATATTAGGTTGCCCTAGAACTGCAAGGATTAAAATCATGCGATTGGAGCTGAATTTTTCAAGAGTCGCTCAAATAGTAAGAGAGCTAACAATCTCAACTATAAGACTGATTAGACAATAAGATAGGCTTCTAGAAACTGTTATAAATAGATATGTGACAGATGATTCAGGATTCTTCTGACTGAATGAATATTCACGAAAACTTTGTGAAATATTGAATGACTATCATGCTTTTGATTTCTGTGTACCGTTGCCTAATTTACGTCCAATAAAACCTTGAGTTGCTGAGAAATTAGAAGTAGGTATAGAACTATTAGATTTAAGCAGAAGAGACTACAATTCTCGTGAACTCAAAGAGATGTTTTTGGAGAAGATAATTTCAGGACCCAGTGAATAGGTGATTCATGCTTATTGTGATGGTTCTGTCACCGGATGTCGAACTGGTTTTGGTGTTCTAATTGGAGAATATTTTAGTTTGTTATTTGCACAAAAGTGAGAATATCTAAACGTAATGTTGATCATAGCTCATATACCACTGCTGAGCTGTTTGCTGTATACGAGTGTTTGAAATTTTGAATAAATAAGGAAAAATCAATAATAGGGTTTGATGACACTCAGATTGTTATTTTGGCTTTAAATACTAAAGTACCTTCTAATAATGAAATAGTAACCAAATGTAAAGAGTACATTTCTATTGTGAAAGCGTCAGGCAACAGCGTAGAATTTGTGCCGATTCACATTGTCGTAAAGATTTTAATGATATTGCTGATGAACTAGCTAAGCAGGGCTGTAATAAAGAATCTATAGATTATGCCTATCCAGTTAGTATGAGAAAAATAAAGTCACACATGGCAAGAATACGGGAAGGATGGAACATTAAGAAGGCTAAAGCAATCATAAATAATGGAAGTAATATTACATTGTTTATATCATTATGATTATATTAGTAAAAATACACGGTTTACTTATGGAATGTCTTCAGCCAAATGTGAAGGAATTGCTGATACTTAAACTGGGCTACATACTGTATACTACTGCGAATATAAGAGAGGAGAGGGATCCGTGTAAGGTTTTTGAAGTTTCTAATTCGCACACACTGAAGCATTACATTATGGAATGTAGTTCTTTTGGCAGAATTTAGAAATATTCGTGATTATTTTATAGCAAATGGTGTGTTTTTTTCATTAAAAATAATCTGTACAAGAAGCATTGATATGGGGTAATAAAACGGATAATTTACTTTATTACTGTTTTTATTTGAAGTATGTTTAGTAATTGCTACAGGTATTCCTTGCAAAATTTCTGATTAGTAATTTGATGTGAAAGGAAAGTGGTTTTTCCCTCTACATTATAAGAAATGCCTCTCCTTTTATGGGGAAAGGGTATAAAATGCATTTTATGTAAATAAAAGTTTGGTTATTTCAAACGTGTTAACTCCATTTGAAGTATCAATTTGATCAATCATAGCAGACATGTATTTTTTTTTTAAACTTGGGGACCCTACTAGAGTATTTTTTTTTCTTTGGTCATGAAAATTAAAACTTTGATTAAGCATTGTGGAATTTTAGTTTTGTGAAATAATCACATCAGGTATCTATTGATTTACTATGTATATAGTCAAAATTATTTGCATAGAAGCTGTTTTCATTTGTAAGAACTAGTTCTAACTAATTATATTTTATTGATTTATGTAAATTATTACTGGTTTCAACATTTTTATATAACTTTTGTTCATTTATGTAAATTAAAGATAGAGTGCGCTGTCTAGCAAGACTAACAGCCCCTTTTGACCAGTTTTTGTCATTTAAATTTTTTCATTTGAATTTGAAATATCTAAAACCATATTTTCGTGTGATATATGACCCTCCATTATATTAATTCTAACATACAATCTTACAGATAACAGAAAGTGTTTCCCGCATGAAGGTATTAATTTTTCATTGTAAAAATCAAATGGTCATATTTATGCCAGAAAATTATACCTGCATTTTTTTCAGGATTTGAAATTACTTTCTTGTAAATAATCAGCTAAGATTATAGCCATCATAACTTTTACAAAGGGAAATTCTTATATATTGGAGCTGAGAGATAATTAACTCATAAGGGTAAAATGTTATTAATGGCTAGCCAAATGTAATCTATCAATATACCACCAAGTGAGGTAACTGACTAACTTTATGCATTTTTTGCATATGATATAATTTCTTTTCTTTTTTCCAGTAAGAAAAATGACTAATTTGTGATTGGTCATAAATTTTGTGAAAGGTAAGCAAAAATCTTCTAAAGAAAAAAAAATTCACAATTCATAGAACGTAATGCGACTAGCATTTTATCACGATTAATTTGAGATTAATTACAATCTAATAGCCCGATGGAGCCAGAAGTTAACGAGCTAATATACAAGCACTCGCAAACAACAATGTTACAAACATTCAAACAAGCTAAAACATATGATAGTAAGTTCAAACAGTTGACCTAGTATCGGTTTGGGAGAGAGCGAGAGATAAAATGAACAATAACATTACATTGTATGAGTGTGTATGAAACACTTGCGGTACATGGCTCCCCCAAAAAAGACATACATGTGAAATAGGGTACCCTCCCCTAGAGAGGTGAACTGTGGGCGGGTAATCTTGCAGGAGATATGCTGGTTTTAGGTGATCAGTGGAGACCCTGTGTTCTTTGCCAAGAATGTTAATTATGAAAGCCTTTTACGGGCGATGGATCACAAGCCAAGAACCTGTGTAATGGGGAATAAGCAGTGGCTTGCTGGTGAAGCTGTGCAGGAAGTCGAGTGTCATGGCTTGTAAAACATTTGGTATGTGTTGCTTCATTGGGGTCTTATAAGTCTGGTGGCATGGAGTAAATTTTCCAACAGCGTAATGTAGTCGCAGAAGACTGTCAAGGATGTTGTTGATAGAAAAAGATTCATCAGAGATGACCAAGCTGCCAGGACAGGAGAGAATACTGATCCCAGGAGAACCTAGAGAGGCTGAGTAAATCAGTTGGAGTCATTGTAGCATAATATCAAAGCTGCTTTGAGGGTGCAGTGAAAACGTTCAGCAATTCTGGTGATGAAGGGTTGTCATCGGTTGCCCGATGTAGATTGATGCCCCGGAGGTTCACTAATGATGTGCACAACTGAGAGGTTAAAGTGGTCCCCATGTCAAAAGTAATAGGCTTAGAGATATCAAATCACGGTATCCACCCTGAGATTAAGGCAGATGTACATAAGTCAGACTTTGTAGTTTGAATGGGAATGGATTCAGGACAACGAGTGGAGTGGTCAATGATGTTAACAAGTAACGATGTCCTTTTAATGTTGGTAGGGAGCCCACTATGTCAACTTGAATGTGGGCTAAACGACGCTGAGGTTGGGAAAGATGCCCAATCCAAAATCATTTTGAAGTTGGGCTACGCTTGTAATAATGATAATAATTATAATGAAGTACAGTGTGGCCCCAATCATTAGCATCCTTAGTAATGCTGTGCCAAATGAACTTCATCCTCAGTAGCTGTGCAGTGTATTGAGACAAGGAATGAGAGAGGCTCTGGATGAAATCAAACATCTATAGGCACAAGGGAGCTTTTATTCATTGTTATGGTCTGTCAGTACTGATGTCACAGAGAAGGATGGTACTGGAGTCGTTGAGGGTGATGTCTGCCCAAAGGAGGTATGTGCAAGATGTCCTACATGCTTGGTACTCTTAATCATATTGTTGGGCTTCTGCCAAGACGTTGTATGCCAATCAAGGTGAGTTGCAGCCAATGTATTTCTTGACAGGTCATCAGCAACGGGATTCATTTTCTCAGGGAAGTGATGAAGGCTTTATTTCTATTCTGCCACGGAGGAGAAATGTCGGAGAGATAGGCGGACCAGGTGTCGAGTGAAGGTGTGCACCAGAGACATGTGGTATTTTTGTGCAAGTAACAGACAGCGTACTATCCAAGAAATAGCAAAAGTGACAGACAGCGAAATGTCACTCCAGCAATCTACCGTCGAAGGTATAGTAGCCAGATTCGCCTTGGATTGGGCCAATGGGCCAAGTGAGTCATTGACCACCTTCTCGATTACTGCAACAATAGCAACATCGTTTGCATCGGTGTAAAAAAGGAGAGGGGCATGTGGAATGTGAAAAGTGAGAACAGCGGTGGTTGATTGGGCTTTCTTTAAGGTATAGAAGCCCGCTAGTGGGAGGCGTAGAAGGGGCAAGAGTGGTGGCAATGGCTGGCAGGAGCCAGTGATAATAGTTGATCATGAACAATAATTTCTGCTGTCCGTTAATGGGCCAAGGCTTGGGGAAGTTTTAAACAGCTGCTACCTTCTCAGGGAGGTGGAAGATGCCTTCAGGAGTGATGCAGTGCCCTTAGAATAATACTTTGTTGGTGCCGAACGTACACTATTCTCACAGACTACAAGTTTTTACTGTAGTAGACGGTTGAGAATGATGAGTAAGTAATGGAGGGGTTCCTCTTTGGAGGAAGAGAAGAGGATGTATGTCATCCATGTAACATTCACAGAAAGGAAGGTCAACTAAGATGCCATCTATGAGACGTTTAAAAGTAGCCTCAGCACTACGAAGCCCTAAAAGGGAGTAATTGAAGGTGTATGTACCCAAGAGGGGGGTGATGGTTGTCTTGGGGAAGTATTCTGGGTTCATGGGCACCTGATAGTTCCCCTTCAAGAGGCCGAGCTGGGAGAAAACTTTTGTTTAGTGTAAGTATGAGGTAACGTAGGAGATATTTAGGGAGGGCTTGTGATTTGGGTCTGCTTGCCTGTCCAAAGGCCTATAGTACCAAGAAGGGTACAGGGAACCCTCTTTCTTTAGGATGATGTGTAAGTGCGATGACCATTGATTTGAGGCCTTTTGGTAAAGGCCCATTTCCTCCATTTCAAGCAACGGGAACCCTGTCGTCTTGATATGGTGTTAAATATCATTCCTGGCTGGAACCGTAGGCATTTGATGAAGTTCAGGAAGGAATACGTCTGGGTACGATGTGAGGAGGTGAATGTAGGCCTATGTGGGTCTGCTGAAGTGGAGTGTGAGTTCAGAGGAAGGAGATTGAAGAGGGGTTGACATGTACGAGTACACGCTGACTAATCATAAATGCCCAACTTCAGCTAGAAGGTGGAAATGTGCAAGGAAATACACATAGAGTAGTGGCAATGTTACGTCAGCATGGAGGATATTTGGCACTCCCAAACGATATTGTGAGTGTATCGTCCCCATGAGAGGGATCTCAGATCTATTGCAGCTACCAGAGAGACTTCAGCAGGCTTAGAATGGCTATGTTGTGTTCAGGAGAGTATATTTAGTAAAAGAGAATGACAAGCACCAGTGTCTTACAAAAATGCACACCTGGTACTGTATCATGTAAAAAGAAGGCCACAGCCACAAGCAATTGCCTACTTACAAATTTTATGGGGCACTGACAACTGTCAGCACATTTTTTTAGCAGCAGCCCCAAATCTGGAGTGGTAGTAGCAAAACTGCAAGTGATGTGCGTCATTAAGTGGCTGGAGAGGTTGTTGGTTGCAGGAGTTAGCAACGGGTGGCATATGTGGGTGGTGGGAAGCAGCTTGTTGCTGCTCCGGCATGTCACAGGGCAGGCATCTGTGTCTTACCGCATTCCTGTCCGCCTCGTTCGGTGTTTAGTACTTGCCCTCTTTTTCAGTAGTGGAGGCGTTGATGTAGGTCTTGAAGGTGGTTAAGTGGTTGTTCAAATTGGTGTTGACTTTGGTCTTCAGGCCCTTCATGGGTAAGGTATGAACATTGGGGAAGGCAGCATTTAGTGGTTTGGGTAGGCATTGTACCACAAAAGCATGAAGTAAGTTTATCGTCCAAGAACAGCAGTCTGCATCACATTGCAGGCGAACGATACTGATTTTTTCCCTGAGGAGAAGCGAAGCTTTTTTCTCTCCACATTGTCTGTGATGATGTTTTACTTAGCAAACAAGAATTGGTTTTATAATAATTGGCAACAACATCTTGATAGTTTTGTTAGAAATAAGATGAGAGAAATAACAAATGTTATATCTCATTGTAGCTATAACATGGTATCTCGAAAGTGGAAGACTATTCTTTTTCCTCTACGCATTTGGTCACACTCGTTTGAGACACAAGTTTCTAATGACTGGCTATCACCAGCAACATTGCAACAACTGTTTGGTACCCGTGACACTGAGGCATTTGTTGACCGAATACCCCACTTTTAGCACCTTAAGAAATATATATATCTGTTTGACACTTGAGGTGAGGATGGCAGGTTCATCCTTGCCAAGATTCTTGAATATAATGTGCTGTACTATGCTAGCAGCATTCTCAGATTCACTTCAGAAGCAGGTCTTTTTAAAATTCTTCATTTTTGGGGGGTATATAATTGCTTTTATTTTTTTAGATTGAATTTCATTTTTATTAATAACAAATGATATTGGCATCAATGACCATATATGTCAGGATGCCAGAAAACTCCAAATCAATGGCTGTTTAGTGAGGTGAAAAAGCTTGGCTCTACAGACAGCTGTCGATGGTGAATGCTGTTCTAGGAGGTATTTTTGAGAGATGGTCATACTCTATTGGGGTCTCTCCATGGTTGTAAAGCCAATTGGAGATTTATGGGAACGTATCCTCAGGGATCACCAGGAGGACATAGTCTTCTTTGCTGCTTGAGTGATTGATTTAATGATTAATTGACAGTCTTCTAGGATCCTGATGCTGCTTTAGTGACTCATGCCCTTAATGTGAAAAACAACCTCTGCATCCTAGAACCAGGCGAATGGTTTTCCGCTGGCAAAGGGTGGCAGGTTTATTCATGCAGCTTATGACAAAGTGTTTGGTTATGTGGGCTTCATTATAATAAAGGTAAGGCAAATGGTTTTGCAAAAAAGGTGGTGTTGAGTAGTCACTCCAAGGTCACCAATGTGGCAACATAAATGCTAGGTTCTAACAAAGAGACGAGGTGAATGCAATTAACCTTAATTCAATAGATAATAAACTTATATGCAACCACTACGAGAAAGAATGTCACAAAAATTCATAGAAACTAAAATATGCGATAGGAAGCTTAAACAGGTATTTTTACCATTAGCGCGGGAGTGAGCGAGAGATAGAAAATGCAAAACCTTTGCATTGTATGTGTGTGTATGAAACACGTGCGATACAAAAGAGACGCTTGTACGGAGGTCACTTCATAAGACTTGATAACAATGGTTTAATTTTCCTAGAAGAGCTACTTAATATAGCTATAGAGTCTCTTCTACCTTTACCAAGCAGAACGTGGCTACTGAACAATTATAGTGCAGGGATTAACCTCTTAAGCGAAGAAAAATTGTTTGGTGTAGGAGGAGAATGGACAAGACTATTTGGTGTATGTGTAAGGAAATGATAAAATGAGCGGTAACCAGAGAAAGGGATCCAGTGTAGTGCTGTCTAGACAATTAAAGTACACAGTAACTCTTTAGTGGTAGTATCTTAACGGGGCTGGTTTCTTGGCAACTTGGGTAAGTCATATTCCTTTCCTGTTGAAATATAAGTCCTTTGAGCAATAACTCTTAGTTGTGTATGTTCAGCCATTATGCTAGCTGTTAACATTGTTAAAATCATTGAAGATTTTTCATTTTTTTCGGATTTGAGTAGTGCCATAGAAGGTCTGAAAGGGGATGCATATAAGAACCAGCTTTTATTACAAATGAAATAATTCATTGAAAATTATGCTTAATGGGTAAATATTGTAGCATGGTGGATTCAACCAAATGTTCTTGTTTGTAATAAAAAAGCTGCATCAATTGGTCATTAAAATTTCAGTTCAGAACTATTTGACCACAGTAAAACTTTTTATGGTAACAAAATGACAAATTATACAGAATAAAGAATCGGAGAATAACTAATTGGGATAAATCCAACCTGTTTTTTTTTCTTCATTAGAATCATCATACCAGAAATAAAAAGGGACGCAATATTACGTATTTGTCATACAAGATTTGCTCTTGGATTTTTAATGATTAACCCTCATCAGTTTTCAAGTGCAGTATGTATAACACGTTTTTTACTTACAGCATATGACACACTATTTGGTAATGTACAGTTTTCAGGAGACAAAAATACTGTATTAGGGTTTGTGTCAGAAACATAATCTAGCATTTCATCTGATTCTGAGCGTTTTTGGAAACCATCGGTTTGATAGATACAATCAAAATTTCTATTTATCATACATCTCTATCTCTAAGTTATGTTTTAATCACTTAAAGCAGATTTAATATGGTACATTTTTCCATCTCGAATTTATTCAGTCCAGCTCTGCAATCCAAGTTTGACTCATTTGGCTGGTTAATCCCTCCCCACTTTTCATGATAAATCCAAGTCAAATCTGATATATTGCGTTTCTAAAAATGACAAGACTTCTGTATCTCCTAATAGGCATGTCTGCAATCATCATTGAACCAGGGTTTTTCCTTGATATATCATTTCATAACTTTTATATACGAATTATATGCTACTACTCTAATATATGCTATTATATATATATACAATATATATATATATATATATATATATATATATATATATATATATATATATATATATATATATATATATATATATATATATATATATATATATATATATATATATATATATATATATATATATATATATATATATATATATATATATATATATATATATATATATATATATATATATATATATATATACACACACACAGACCTCCCCTTTGCCATTCTGTTTCAAAATTATTGGGAAGCGCTCTGGAGGGGCCGTTCTCGGTGAGGGCAGTCCCGTTGTCAGCCATCTGACGTTTTCTATGCTGGAGGGTTGCCCCCCAGTGTTTGTCTACCCTGAGGTACGCCGTCTCAGAGCTGCCTGCCTGCTGCCATCTGGGTGGGTGACTTATTCATTCCGCAGAGGGGGTGTTGAGGAACTGTAGCATAGCCAAAGAAGACTTGTCCATGTCGAGGCTGCCGCCGCTGCCCGTGTTGGCCATTATTATCCGCTTTCTAACCTTGACTGCAGCCTTAACCCTATCGTTGGACTGCGGGTACTGGGCGGATGATAGTCGCACGGACACACCCCAGAACTTGAAAAATTCCCCTATTTTCTTGCTTGCCAGATTGGTGCCACCGTCCTTGGAGATTTTCTCCGGGCCCCCCCACCTCGCGAAGTAGCGACGTAGCTAGGTCTTGATGTGAGAGGAGGAGGTACTGTGGGGGAAGTGGGCCAGCTCCAGCCAACCTGTGAGCCTATCTGCGTAAGCCATGTACATGTGTCCGTTGTGCTGGGACATATCCGCTACCGTCATCTGGAAGGGGTACTCGGAGGACGGCGTGATGATGAATTCCTCCGCGGCCTGGTATGGTGCGTGTACGTCGCATTCTTCGCACAAGGAGCGGTGATACTGAAGGTCCCCCTCAAGTCTAGGCCAGTATACAGTCTAGCACGCTCGTCGTTACATAGAGTCAAAGCCTTGGTGCCCCGCATGAAGGTTGGCAGCCACCTGTAACAAAGAGGCTCTGGGATAACTAGGTGGACGTTGCCCTGTTTGAATGTGTATATCACTAAGTCTTGGATGATGGCCAGCCTCTCCCTGACACCGTAGAAGGGCTGAAGGCATGCAATATCCTAGGACTTCCTGTCGGCCCAGTTCCCGGATAGGAGCCTGGCCATGAGCAGCTGATATATGTTGTCAATGATGGCAGTATGCCTGACACTCGCCTCGTCCATGTTGCAGCTGTCATGCTCTACTGCTGCCAAGACAGCGGCTGCTATGGCGTCAGTGATGTCTTCGTCGAGGTCCACGACGCGGGTGCTGGGATCGGCTTTCAAGGCGGGGATTGTGACAAAGTCTGACGCACTATTATGCTTCCCCGGCAGATACTTGACCCTGAAACGGTACTGCAGGGTTCTTTCCTTCAGCCTGAAGAGATGGGGGTTAGAGATTTCTGTAATGGCCCGATCCCGCAACAAATTGGTTAACGGGCGGTGGTCTGTCACAACGGTAAGGTTGGGGTACCCAAGGAGTATAGCCTCACCTTCTGGAGAAACCAGGTTGCCGCAAAGGCCTCCCCCTCACGGTGCCGTAGCCAGCTTCTGCGGCGGTGAAATGGCGGCTGCCGCATAGCACCAGGCGCCACCCGCCCGTGTAGCAGAAGGACGTGGCGGTGGAGCTGCATGCACAATACTGCTAGAGGATAACAAACCCTATGCCTTCTTTGCTCCAGTCGGTGATCACTGCTGGGGGGCGGCTCCTGTCGTGGTAGGACAACCCATCCTTTGCCAATGTCAGATAGTGTCCTGGCGTGATGGAATTTAGTATGGAGTGCATCATCCCAGTACACTAACTTCCCCGTTGGCTTCTTGAGGACCTCCCTGAATGGGTTCATGATGGGGGCTGTTAAGAGGAAGGGCGCCAGCTGGTTGACGAATCCGCACCATGCCCTTATGTCGGTGATAGAGGGCTAACAAGGCATCGGGAAGTTTTTGATGGCCGCCAAACATTCTTCTGTTGGCTTGTAGGCCTCCCAGCCCAAGTTGAAGCCCACAAAGTTCACTTCACTTCTTGCCAACTGGAATTTCTCCGGCTTCAGGGTGACACCCTTAGCTGCGCAGGTTTCGAGGAATTCGTAGGTGTTCCGGAAAGCTCCTTCGATCCTGTCGTTGTAGAGCAGGGTGTCGTCCACGCACTTATATTTCCTCTGGATGTCCTGGATAGAGTAGTCGAATCCTCGATTATACGCATTGCCGGCGGAGCAGTGCCCCATGAGGATACGACGGTAACAAAATCTCCCCTAGGGGGTAATGAATGTGGTCAGGTTGCAAATTTCCTCATCTAGCTCCACCTGGTGGTATCCCCAGTACGCGTCCACCACGGTCTTGAATGTTTGCTTGGATACCCCGGATACCATGTCAAATGGGGATGGGGTGTGGTGTGTCTCCCGCACGCAGAATGTGTTGAGACACTGGTAATCAACTGTACGGTGTGCCTGTCCTGACTTCTTGGCGACGACCACCATATGGGCACACCACTCGGTCGGCTGCCAGGCTGGTACCGGTTCTATGACGCCACGGGCGACGTCCTCATCGAGCTGGACCTTTACTTCCTCTTCCCAGTGTTTGGGCACCGATACTGGGGTGTGGCATGCGGTAGGGCATGGCTCCTGGGAGCAGGTGGATGTGGTGCGGTTCCCCCTGCATCCCTGGCAGTGGCTTTCTGACTGTGTTAAACGTCATCGTGGCAAAATTTTGCAGGAGCCAGGCTTCCAGTCTGGCCACATGCTCCTCCGGGGGTGGCAGGGGCACCTCGCCGGGTCGGCGTGGTTGCCATCGAACAAGCTCACGTGTGCCACCACCGGGGAGGGGTGGGGGAACTCCTTGGGTACCAACTTCAAGTCCCTGCAGGCGTCCAGCGACAAGTTGAGGTTCTTTGCTGACTGCACGAAGTACACGTCTTGCCCCTGTGGTGCTACCTTGCAAGGTGACATGGCACTCGGCAGATCCAAGGCACTTCAGGGGGAGGTTTGCCACAAGCCGGCACGGATTGTAAGGGCTGCTGGGCGTACTTGAAGGTGCGAAAGCAGGGAGGGGCCAGCCACACATACCTGAGCCGTGGTGTCCGACACGGCGGCGACAGGCGCTCGTACTGTGGTAGTGTGGATGACTGTTACCTCCACTACTGGTTGGCGGGCGAGTTTGACGCCCGCAACAAGCAGAGCACTAGACACAGCACTAGAAACGTCTGTTGAGGGTTACGCCATTTTTGCATGGGATTTCCTACAGCATTTGTAACAGTGGCCCTGCTTGCTGCATCCGTTGCATTCGGCAGACTTTGCGGGGCATGAGGCTCTGCTGGGGGTGTGGTGGCCGCCGCAGTTCCCACAGGGATGGGGTGGGGGACCAGTACCAGCGACGGTTGCATTCGGATGATCTACCTCCGGTATCTTTCTGCCAGCCGCGCAAGCAGTTTCCTGCTAATTGCATTAGCACGCAATGGCGTCGACAAGGACCAACTCGTAAGCACAGCACATGGCCCCAAGGATGCTAACACTATTAATGTCATTGCTACATTGGTACACATGACGACGCATAGCCTCATCACCTAGGCCCACCATTAACTTAGGTAATAACATATATTCAGTAGATTACATTGATACTGGGGGCACTGGAAATTGCAATCGGTGGCCTTTTGGGAACACTTTAAAAAATTATCGCTAACGCTTTCACCTGGGCCTTGTATCGCATTGTAAAACTCCAACCATAACACAGCACGGTTTGTAGAGCGTAACACAATATCACCATTAAAATCCATGGCTTCCGTAGCAGTGAGGTTACTCCATTCCTGGGAGGTGAATCTGGCGTCCAGCGCTAGATGCAGAGGGGGCGTTCAGTATAACCTGGTGTGGTGGACGACCTCGTGTGGCAGTAGTCTACACAATTTGATCCAACATTCCATTGACCTTCTCCAGAACCTGATCGCGGCGGGCTTCAGCTCTATTTCACACTTCTCCAGGGCTGCAGATGAAGGGACACGAGGTGCAGGGGCAGCATGTATCGTAATCCGGTCACGGAGGGAGTTGATCATTTGTTGCTGTGCCGCCATGGCCTACCTGGCTTCTTGCAGGGGAGGAACGAGCCAACGGGGAACGACGGGGCGTGCGGCCCTTTGAGGGGATTGCGCTGAGCGACGTTGAAAGTGCATGGTGAGGGTCATGGAGGTCATTAAGAATCACTGCGCCATATTGGATCAAGGTGGGACAAGAGATACACGGTGGTAGAGGCGTGTGGTTTATTGCGTCCTCAATTTCATACTGACCCCAGTTGCAGTCTGCCACTGGCACACTCACTTGGCGCCTGTCCGCCATGGGAAAACGTATCTTACAAATGCAAGTAGTCCATCAACTAACTATAAACCCCTCTTTTTAGTATTGGCAATTTGTGGATATCTACTCTTCATTATATCTATGGGCACCATAAAATTTTATGAATACAAACAATCCCTGCTCTATCTTTGCATATGGAAATTCCTTCATGTGCAAGATATTGCAGTGTCTAGCAGAGTTGAAATCACCTTTCCCTTGAACATTCACAGCATTGCGTAATTACCAAATTTCATCATTCATATATACTCTACATATTATTATTATTTACTGTTTTAGTATCTTTTGGTATAAATCAGTCTTATCTCCGAATATTACAAAACAAAAATACTGTTGTCTATAACGCATCTCCATATAATTAGCGTAGAATTGCAACTAACCACATATTCTTCGATAACAATTGTCAAAGTATTTTCATAAGACTTAGAGTTTTAGTTTTGGCTGTTCATGGAGAAAATAATATTACGACTATAAAAAAACATTCGAGTTCGGCCTTTGTGCCTCTTTGTACATTCAAGGTTTCCTATAATCTTAGCTCATGACCGTGTGGTGTGTCGAAATAAACTGTAAAAAAACCCCTTGTTAATTGGCCCAATTTCTCCAATGTCACGACCATTGTCAGGTCGTGGTGCAAGTTCTTATTGTACGAATAGGGAGGACAGTGACGGATTTTATATCCAATATAAAGTTTGTCAGTGGTAACGAAAACACTTGGGAAAACTTAACAATATTTATTAACAACAATTTTTCTGAAAAGCCAACCTTGTGACTACCTAACAATTTAACCACTTAATCCCAAACAAATAACAATTAATGATTAACAAATAACTACATGAACATTTTAACCAATTAATAATTAACAATTAACACTTAACCATTATTGAAAAAAATACCCAACGGAAAACAACACACTCACAACGAAAGAGAGTCAAATAATAATTAAACACCTAAAATGGGTAAGCAACGACAACCTTCCCTGATGGGAAACAACACACTGTCAAATAGAGAAAGTTAAATATTTTGAATAATTAAACACTAAACTAAACAAAAATAGTAAATACCTAGCCATCTCACACTCATTGGGGCTGCAGAAAAACAACACCCACAGCTCCAAATAAGGTAGCGAATCCACAGGCACATCAATACTGTAGATAGTACAGCTCCGTAGGACTCCTCACCAAAAACAGGGAAATATAGCCCCAATCCAATAAAAAAGGTTAATGAAGGATCCTACCTGGCAGCTGTCTCCCTACATATCACCACGAGCTCCAAGGCTCCTGCAGCTGACCATAGCGAGGATGCGTCGTCAACGAGGGTGTCTCTCCTGAGTCCACCTCAAGGCCGGGATCTCTGCGTCGGCCCTGTGGACGCAAAAGAGAAAACACAGGAACGGCAAAACACTGCAGGGGGAAGAAATGCACCTGTTAAAAGACATTGAATATTGGTGTTGCAATCCTCGTAAAAGCCACACAAGCCAGCTGCTGAAGTGTGTCTTGGAAACCTGGAGCTACGACTGTCACATTAGCAATGGAGTTCCTCACTGACAAACACCGGTGTCTCTTTCCATCCAAGGACTCGGAAAACACAGAAAAGAAAACAAAGCGTTAAACTAGACACTTATAAATTAAACAATGAGTGGGGAGGAGCTTAAAACAGCACTTCAACAGAAAAAAAAAAAAAAACTTTAAATTTACAGATATAGCCTTATAAACTAGAAATTATACATAAAACAAATAAATGTAGAAACAAGGCTGATAAAATCGAAAATACATTACGTTAATCCATAATACCAACGTAACAATTTCTGTAAAAACTCAACATCAATCAACATTCTTAGATTTTATTCATAATTTTATTTACAACCTTGCACAGGGTATAAATTTCTCCAAATGATAGATATATAACATGTTGTAATAGATTCTTTTATAACGTATTCTAAAGTATATTGAAATGTAAGAAATAACGTAGCATGGTTCAAATAATTTTCCTTTATCTCTTATTCTTAGCATATTATGTCGACTTTTCTTCTGCCATTTTCGGTAAAGCGATATCAGATTAGCTAAGCTAAAAATAATCAATGCATAATATCTTCTTTTCTTTTATTGTGAGACTGGATATGGTTTAATATGACCTCTTTGTTATTGATTATATTATCATCCTATTACTAATAACATTAATTCTATTTTAATCTTAGTTATAGTTTAAGGAATTCATATCTTAAATATTTTAACGAAAGCAAAAGAGAACTGGTTTTATGGTTGACCTGGTAATTCTTCCACCAAGAGCCAATCGATTTGGTTTCTCCCATCTCAATTATTTCCACAACGTCAATTTGGCCCATTATTTGAAAATGCGTGGATCGGTCCATAGAGAATTCAAGTTTCTCCTCGTTCAAAATCTGCTCGAAAATCCTTTGAACTATCACTGCAATTGGTTTTACTCAATACTTGCTACGCTCTCAGTATTTCTCCCATTGCCCGTATATTCTGAATTATTACTTTCCTACATGATGTTTCTAAAATTGTTTCTTGAAAGCAAGTATTGTCAAGTAAACATTGAAATACCACCGTGACATTTAGACCAATAAACATTTCAGAGCTTTATTGTTTATATGTCATCGCCATGATATCACAAATACAATTTAATGAAAAACTACATTATGGAAATGTTTTTAGCAGACATTAATGAAACATTTTAAACAGTAGCTACAAAACCAATAATGCTAGAAAAAAAAAAACTGTCGACACCATTGGTTTAATTATCAATCATTACAATAAAACCACTTTTGGAAACGATTGACAATTATCATAAGTATTATTAGCCTATCTTGTTCTAAAATTTTGAATTTTTCTTTATATTGTCATGGGAATATATTGAAATTCTGGAGACATAGAGTGTTTCTTAACACCTCAATTCTTTATATTAAGTTGAAGGTAATAAGACTTGCAATTTCATTGAAAGATATCTAATAGCAAATAATTCAACAAATTTGAAGTAGTAAAATAGAAATAAAATGGTCGCCCTCATCAAACATTGAAAGTTTGAGGTCTATCATACTCAGAAAATATTATGCCACCAAAACCTTTAGAATTTTTTTTTTTTTTTTTCGCATTTCTATGTTCCTTGTATTTTGCTGTTGTATTGTTATATCATAAGAATTACCTCCAGCTGTACCATAATAGAAATCAGAGTAGCTGACATCAATGGCTAGCTTTTTTGTAGGTTCAATTGTATCATGGGGTTGTACATCATAACAGTACATTTACATGAACCCTTAATCACAGAGTGCATATTGTTGGGTTTAAACATCAATAGGCTTAATTTCAATGATTCTTGTATCAGCGGACAGAGACATAAAACTTAGCCTGAAAGGTTTGATAACATCGGAAAAATCCTCAGCTTGAGAAATAGGTCTGGCACTTTGTTGTGTGGAATCTCTACTGTGCGCTGATTCTTCTTTGGTAGAGACGGGCAGGTTATTATGCTACTGTATGTCTTTGTATAGTCGAAGTTATCTGCAACTCAGTGACAAAATCTATCACCTTCAAATTTCTCCGCTATTTCAGAGGACAGGTCACATCCTAAATCCCTTATTACTGCTAATATTTCAAATAACATTACTTTAGTGTACGCAGTACTGAGTCCCAGTGAAGACAAGACATCAAGGAGAACAAGTGGACGTGAAATCTGTTTCTAGCAGCTTGCATAATAATATGACAACGACATCTGTAGCCGTTTCTTCTGTTGTTTATGGAAATCTGTTCTTGATTCATTAAACGTACTTGTGATGAGAGGCCACGGGCTCTGAGGCAAACAGGCTTCCATCTTTGCAAAATCTATATCATAAGATGAGGGATACAAAACTGGGTTTTGCTTGAGGCTTTACAAGTTTGTCATGATAACTTGCTCACTCGTCTTTGCCAATCTCAAGTGTTTATCATCTCCTCGAGAAATATTGAATTTGTCATTAAGACAAAGTGTAACTTTCTCTTTTAAACTAAGAACATTACATTTATCAAAAATTTCAGGCACAATCAGTCTGTCCATAGAATATTTACACAACTTTCTCTTTAGGTGTCGAGACCTGCATGCCGGAGTATCTACTTAAAGATAAGTGGCTGATTGGGCACGCAGATCATTCACTATGCACTGGTAGTCTTGTTGTTCATCGTTTTCAAGACAATCTCATACCTTCAGAAAACCTTTCTCATTGAACATGTCAAGATTCTTAATGTTTGCTGGCTCTGGTTTTGCAATACATCTTGTTTTAAAAAATATTTGCATACATGCCTGATGATAACTTGGTGTTAACTGCTCTGAGATCCCCGGAAAATAATATGCGTGTTTTGATGTCAATTGTCTGACCGTCTTTTTTTTTTTTTTTTACATTCAGCCAAAATTGTCTTCTGTATTACAATTTCACTTCATTTTTTAAACAACCTCAGTGTTTGAAATACTTGAATATCAATCTGGATGTTGATGTACATTCCCATGATCCAACTCATCAGTGCATATGAGAACGTTAAATAGTCATATAGAGTGCTAACTGAATTCGATTGGGCACCGATTCAGAAGAGTCATTAGATCTGCTCTGTGCTTTTGTAACATTCTTTGATGCTGTGTATGTCATATAACACTTTTCATGGACAAAATAATTCTCCGCAGAAGAGGCTTTTGGTGTATCATGTATATCCAAAGTTTTGAAATACTTTAGAGTCTGTCAAGTCCTTTTGGGCCAAGCTTCTTACACTTATTACTGCCATCACCTTCACTTTCCCCAGACAAATCATGAAGCACAATGTCTGTCATCCTCTATAATTATCAGCATTTTTGATATCTGTTATTTACAAAATTATCAGAACACCTTTAAATGTGCTATAGATACAGGAAATGTGTGAAATAATACAGTATATACAAATTAATCAAAAATTTACAAATCATATTTTCCCTACTGTAAATTGTAATAAAAATTCACTTGACAGTGTGTGGATATTTTCAGATTGGGAAAACTACCAAAGGGACAAAAGGGCATATTTTTGTGAGTTTGGTTTCTCCCACTTAAAGAAATTATTTCATCTTCACGAGTGAGCATGGAAATATTGATTTGGACACTACTTTTACGGCTACAATAAATAGTTTGGAAGATATCAAAAAAGAAATGTCTATTTCACTAATGGCTGCCTTTAACCCTCCATAATAAAAAGGTCTCCCCAATGTTGATTTTGGTTGACATAATGATGTGAAAATGTTCTATTATCTAAATTATCCTAATTGGCGAAAATTTTCTCTTAATTGTTCCTGCCTATTTCGTCGTTACTTTGATGCTATCATTCAGCGTTTTACCAATACAATTTTTATGATTTATTGCCGAATCGATGACTCATAAGCAGCTTTCTAAAGCTGTAGATTTATTATTTTTTTTTTTTTTTTTGGGGGGGGGGGGTGGCGTTCCCTCCCATAAACCGCTATTTATTGTAGGCATTCGATCGTTCTCCACGAATTGTTATGAAGTTTTCCCTTTGCTAACTTTCCGGTATTCGGTTGATTACGGTGGGTTTTTTTTCGAAATATTTACAGGAATGGGAGGAGTCATTTCGCATATCAACTTACGCTTGATAGTGAATTACAAACTGTACCTCTGTCAATATTGATGCCATTAAAACGTTATCGATGTATCTTGATATATTATAGGTTCAGAGTGCACGTTTAAAAAAAAAAAAAAACCCAAGTGGAATAATCAATGGTGATTATCATAAAAGAGAGAATATGAAGCAAAAGAGATGAAAGCTGTTGTGAAGAAACAAAGAAGAACATTTATGAAACATCAATTAAGAAATGCTGCTTGTAAGTTGATAACAGATCCAGGAAGATAATTACAAAATAGATAAACATTTTCTCTGAAGACTAGATAGAGAAAACGACTTATATACAAGATAAAAGCAAATAAAAGAAAATATAGCTGGAACCAGATTTTGTAAAGATCTTTTTACTCATAGCCTAACATAGAAGAGCAATAGGACTTAATCAGTTGCTGAGTAATTCCATACGCCTGTGTTGTTTTATTTCGAATATATTCTAGAAATTTCAGGCCATAAGAATCTGATTTGTGTTATAGAAGCATACTTACAAACAGTAGCAGTGAGTAAAACATTCAAATAAAGCAGTGCATGGAGGAAAATCTAAATTTTCTCAGCATTCGTCTTATAAAGTTTTGGGTTCTACATCCAATATCTCGTATGATTCTGAACTTTGCTAGTAGAGTCCACATACAAAATAGAACAAGGCTTTTACAGGTAATGGACATTAGTAATAATAATAATAATAATAATAATAATAATAATAATAATAATAATAATAATAATAATAATAATAATAATAATAATAATAATAATAATAATAAACTATATTAGGCTATTTTGCACTTTTTTACCTTTTAATAAATTTCCTATTTTATTACTAATCCTTGAGATAGCAGTGGTTTGATTCTCTGGTTTATGTTCTAAAGGTATTAAGAGGCCAAGTTTTGATATTGGTAAATTATAATTTACAAAAATGATAAGGTTTGCAAAACTGCCACATAAAAGCATAGAAATAAAAATAATTGAAATTTTATTTTAGTAATATTAGACATTGTTCATGCTAAACAACCGAATGCAGCTATGGCAAAGATTAGTTCATTTATAAAAAATTAAACGTTTTTATATTTTAATTATAGATCCAAAATACGCTAAACATTTCAAAAAATTGACAGCCTAAAGAAACATTTATTCATAACCTGTTAATTTTGAACATTCACTTTGAAAGTAGCACAAGCCCATTGGATTCATAGTAGAATATCATAGCAGCAAAAGGGAAAATAATCTTTATCATACGCTATTACGCTTCATAATGATGCTCTATATAGAGTTGGTAATTAGAAGGAATTAACTTTTCAAATACCTGCCAAGGCTATCAGTTTCTACGTTATTTACAGACATACATACAAAAATAATATATTCTATCCAATGTAGAATATCGTAGCTGCAAAAGGGAATATAATCTTCATAATAATTTACATTTGCCTGACCTTACAGAAGTAGATGTTGGCATTTGAGTTTCATAATCAGCAAAACGACCTAAAAGGGCAAAACAAGTTACTCCGTCGGTATTAGAAAATCTATAAGCATTCAATGAGACGTTAATGCTTTTAGTTAAACGAAGTGAGGGAAAATTCGTTTTAAGGTATACAAAACAGACATAACACAGGAACCTTTCGCAGAACTAAAGAAGTTAGAAAAACAGTTTTTTTTTTTTTTTTACTTAGTAGCAAGCTTAATTTACGTGATGAAGAAACACTCAAGGGTTCATAAATTCAAATTCTTATGTGGATTTATCATACCATGTCGAAATCATT
>NC_090745.1:43153092-43168092 GCF_036898095.1 Palaemon carinicauda
AAAGTATTTTCATCTGGTCAGATCTACAATTAACAAAAACATGGCAGGGTGATATCAAACCACTGTCAAAGACTTCTTTCCACATTTTATTCCGAATCTATAGTGGTATAAATAAAATATGCCATTTCTAAGAATTATTACCGGCAAGATAATATCTATTAAATATCTATTGATTTTGAGTTTTCTTCCCGATTTAGAATTAAAAAGGCTTGGTTGAGGGTTTTTCGGTTTGATGGAATAAATATTTTGACCGAGTCCATTTTTTTTTCTCTCTTCATCTGTCTTTCTCTTGCAGCCCTCTTTTGTGTTGAGATGTATGAAGGTATATACAAAACGTCCAATAACTTAACATTGCATCACTCATGAAACTAGTGCGTTTGGTTGCTAACAGTCTTAGAAGTCTTAACTTAATAACATGATAATCTTACTATCTATTAAGTGCACACGTAATTCATTAGCAGTGATAATACTTGGACTCTAATTAATACTCCTCATCATCTTCAATAAATTTGATATGATTTCATGGATTATCATAATTTTCTAATTGCCATTGTTCACAGGCAGATGTACATGGTAATCCATGCACACTACAACTACACCATGATGATGGGTAGGCAGATATGCTGTTACAATTTGTTATCTTTAGCAGACTATCTAGAGCTGCATTAAAATCTTTCCTTACTGCTGTTAACTTAGTGTCCTCTTATCTTCCAGCTAAGTGTCCTCTATCTTCCAACCCCATTTCAGCACATCTATGTTACTCTTTCCTAATCCACACCACTGTCTGGTAATAAACTCTGAGAGAATGAATTTTGACGGATCAAATCTAGACCATTAGAAAATTAATACCTTCATGCGGGAAACACTTTCTGTTATCTGTAAGATTGTATGTTAGAATTAATATAATGGAGGGTCATATATCACACGAAAATATGGTTTTAGATATTTCAAATTCAAATGAAAAAATTTAAATGACAAAAACTGGTCAAAAGGGGCTGTTAGTCTTGCTAGACAGCGCACTCTATCTTTAATTTACATAAATGAACAAAAGTTATATAAAAATGTTGAAACCAGTAATAATTTACATAAATCAATAAAATATAATTAGTTAGAACTAGTTCTTACAAATGAAAACAGCTTCTATGCAAATAATTTTGACTATATACATAGTAAATCAATAGATACCTGATGTGATTATTTCACAAAACTAAAATTCCACAATGCTTAATCAAAGTTTTAATTTTCATGACCAAAGAAAAAAAAATACTCTAGTAGGGTCCCCAAGTTTAAAAAAAAAATACATGTCTGCTATGATTGATCAAATTGATACTTCAAATGGAGTTAACACGTTTGAAATAACCAAACTTTTATTTACATAAAATGCATTTTATACCCTTTCCCCATAAAAGGAGAGGCATTTCTTATAATGTAGAGGGAAAAACCACTTTCCTTTCACATCAAATTACTAATCAGAAATTTTGCAAGGAATACCTGTAGCAATTACTAAACATACTTCAAATAAAAACAGTAATAAAGTAAATTATCCGTTTTATTACCCCATATCAATGCTTCTTGTACAGATTATTTTTAATGAAAAAAACACACCATTTGCTATAAAATAATCACGAATATTTCTAAATTCTGCCAAAAGAACTACATTCCATAATGTAATGCTTCAGTGTGTGCGAATTAGAAACTTCAAAAACCTTACACGGATCCCTCTCCTCTCTTATATTCGCAGTAGTATACAGTATGTAGCCCAGTTTAAGTATCAGCAATTCCTTCACATTTGGCTGAAGACATTCCATAAGTAAACCGTGTATTTTTACTAATATAATCATAATGATATAAACAATGTAATATTACTTCCATTATTTATGATTGCTTTAGCTTTCTTAATGTTCCATCCTTCCCGTATTCTTGCCATGTGTGACTTTATTTTTCTCATACTAACTGGATAGGCATAATCTATAGATTCTTTATTACAGCCCTGCTTAGCTAGTTCATCAGCAATATCATTAAAATCTTTACGACAATGTGAATCGGCACAAATTCTACGCTGTTGCCTGACGCTTTCACAATAGAAATGTACTCTTTACATTTGGTTACTATTTCATTATTAGAAGGTACTTTAGTATTTAAAGCCAAAATAACAATCTGAGTGTCATCAAACCCTATTATTGATTTTTCCTTATTTATTCAAAATTTCAAACACTCGTATACAGCAAACAGCTCAGCAGTGGTATATGAGCTATGATCAACATTACGTTTAGATATTCTCACTTTTGTGCAAATAACAAACTAAAATATTCTCCAATTAGAACACCAAAACCAGTTCGACATCCGGTGACAGAACCATCACAATAAGCATGAATCACCTATTCACTGGGTCCTGAAATTATCTTCTCCAAAAACATCTCTTTGAGTTCACGAGAATTGTAGTCTCTTCTGCTTAAATCTAATAGTTCTATACCTACTTCTAATTTCTCAGCAACTCAAGGTTTTATTGGACGTAAATTAGGCAACGGTACACAGAAATCAAAAGCATGATAGTCATTCAATATTTCACAAAGTTTTCGTGAATATTCATTCAGTCAGAAGAATCCTGAATCATCTGTCACATATCTATTTATAACAGTTTCTAGAAGCCTATCTTATTGTCTAATCAGTCTTATAGTTGAGATTGTTAGCTCTCTTACTATTTGAGCGACTCTTGAAAAATTCAGCTCCAATCGCATGATTTTAATCCTTGCAGTTCTAGGGCAACCTAATATTAAACAAAACATGTAAAGGCTTAAGCCGGGATGTACAGTCACTCATATAAGTTTATGGATGTCCGGGTGTTTGAGGGAGATTTATACTCCACACCTTTCTGGACGACAGGTGTCTGGGAGCGCGAGACCGGTCAAATGTTCAACTATACTGTGCAGTTGACCGTTTTCGCACTCCCAGACACCTGTCGTCCAGAAAGGGGTGAAATGGAAATCTCTCTTAAACACCCGGACATCCATCAACTTATATGAGTGACTGTACATATATGCTCTCCCCATAGGTAATGTGATCCCTTATCATACCAAAACGAATATAAAATACCCAAATATTTATAGCTTGTTACTTCTAGTTTTACTCCATTCAGCCAGAATTCTTCATCACTTACCATTCGTAATTGATATTTTGTTTAACTCTCACTCACCACAAGACCAAAAGATATACAAAGATCCGATATTTTAGTTAACACGATACACAAAATCTCCTATTATTTACATTATATGAGAATTTCATCAGCATATAAGATTACTTGTGAATTACCCCTGAAATTTAAAATTCGCATTTTAATCCATTAATATATAAAAAACTATGGGGCTAAGCACACGCCTCTATAGAGTACCAAGTTCAAAATAATGAATTTTCCAACGATTGAACTAGTGAATTAGTTGGAAAAGGATTTCCCCTGATTGGTCAGTCTCTACTTGTTTTGTAGTCACGTGATCAGTGGTAACTTCGTTAGCTCCGTGCTAAGTATTGTCATTCAGCGTTGGACACTTCAAGTGTACAGTTACAACTTTCCTTTTGGTTTTAGGAAATTAATTTCCGTTAGAACCAGATCAGAAAAATAACAGTAATCTTATGTAAATGTGTCTAGCTTCAACTAGAAACAAATACATTGTATTGTTCAGACATTCGTGGTTTAAGAACAAGATATGTGTAGCATATGTTTCCTTCAGATTGATTGGTGTTAAGTTTTTGTTTATTTTGTATATGTAGTGAAATATTGATGATTGAAATGTACACAGCAATGTCCAAGCGCTCCTATTCATATTAATAAATTGTTAATTGAGTATTTGCTTATTTGTTGTCCTAAAGTAGGGACGGTGAGGTCAGGGGAATTTTTTTTTCTATCCCATATTGGAAAAAATACATATATCGAAGCACTCTTTTCTCTGACAAGTAAATTTCGTAGATGTAATACATAACGTGTAAATTCATAGATCAGTTTCCTTTTTTTATTCTTATGACTTGTTTTTTTAATTGTGTTCTTTAAAAGGTAACTTTTCATAAACACTGCAGTTACAAAATGCATCCTCGAGACAGCCTACGTTACACTGTTCAATTTCAAGGCCCATCAGGTGTTTTTTTAATGTTTTCCTTTTTATTTATGAAATATATAATAGGATCAATACAATGCCTTCATATACATTCATATATACAATATACACAATAACAAATTACTACCCTTACAAATAACAAAGTATGTAAGCCTTATATCCTGTGAAATACCTCATTTGTTTTTATTCTTCATTTTACGATAACATTAATCACACATTCTTTGTTATAAAGCTTGTCTAATTTATTTGCATAAACATTACTCAATGAAAGATTAATTTTTCACTCTTTATTCGCTATATAAGAATCAAGTTTTGTTCGTCTGTCAATAGACCCAAAGATCGACGAGATAATATTATGTAAAAGACATACATAATACTAGGTTACATCGTTTTAAGGTTCTTAGTACACTTTCCTTTTTCATCATCTGATGATAAATTCTGGTTCATCCTTTCCATTCTTTGGCAGTGGTGTTTCTTTGGGGTTATCCTAAGTTTATTAAGGCCCTGTCACACCTTGACGATTCAGCCAGCGTATGCCGACGTATCAGAATTTCCCTAAAACGCTTGCATACACTGAATTATCGAATTTTTTTTCAATTTTGGGCGTATACATAGCGTATTCATAACGAGTTGGACGTATACATAACGTATCAGTAAATTATATAGAACGTTTCGATAACTTATAGATAACTTATTCCAACGAATGCCTAGCGTGTTGCCCGCGTACACAACTTATGCCCAACGATAGTCTAACTTATGCATAGCGTGCAGCAGCGTATTGCCGACGATCACGTGTCGTAGTCTATAAAAAGGCTGCCGCTCGACGTTTCAAATCATAACTGCACTAGACATTGCAGTACCAACATCAGCGTCATGCCAAAGAAAAGTACGAGGAACGATATGAACATCTGCTCACCATGAAATCTAGAGGAGTACTGACGGGTTCCTCCTGTGAACCCCATTTTTATATCCCAATTCCCCTAAATGCTACCAATACGCCATTATACAGCAGCTGTACGTTAGAAACACGTTTAGTAAGTTCTGTGGTCGTCCGGAACATGTTAAATACGTCTACATACGTCAATATGCGTAGGAGATAAGTTCGATATAAGTTATACATACGTTCAAAGCCCGTTACTCATAAGTTTTGGGTACGCTAGACATTATCTCGACGTATTTGGACTTATGAGTAACCTACACTTAACGTGTTTGAACGTGTGTCAACGATCGCATAACTTACCTATTACTTATGGCCTGCGTATACGGGACGTATAGCCATACGCTGACATACGTTGAGAAATTTTGAGCATGCACAAAATTTTTCGACGACCTCGACGTACTTCGACGTATACCAATGTGCTTCAGCGTGCTGTTAACGTATACAAAACTTACCCATAACTTATTCGACGTACGCCAGCGTATTTGCCAAATTTTTCAAACGTCGGCATACGCTGGCTAAATCGTCAAGGTGTGACAGGGCCTTTACTAGTGTGTTTTTGTGTGCCAGGTTTCCATTTCCATATCAGTACTGCATAGTTTTTTTGGGCGCTGGCATCTAATGTTTCCTCAAAATCTATTTTTCCATCTTGTTTTCCTTTTACTATACTTGCGGCCTCATTTTCTGTTAATAACTGGTTTTCTTTAATCTCCTTCTGAATCTCATCCTTTGTTTTTGACGTACGCAATTTGCTGACACCTATTGGTTGGGAAACCATAACTCCTGGCTTTCCTTTACCGTTTTCATCTGGCTCGTAATAAAGACTATCCTCAAAAAGATCCCTTTCGTCCTCATAATTTTGCTCACCATTGATTACCCCTTTCTACGGTTTTCCATATTAATTTTCTTCCCTTATGCAGTCCAAAGGTTTCTTCCTTTAGCTCACTTTCAGCATTTTTTTTTTTTTTTGGTGCCTTTCCCACGCTTTATCGAGTCGCCTTCATCCTTTTCTTTTTCTGAATCATTTTTTTTTTTAAATTATCTTTAACAATTTCTTTTGTTGTGCAATTTTAGGAAATTAATTTCCGTTAGAACCAGATCAGAAAAATAACAGTAATCTTATGTAAATGTGTCTAGCTTCAACTAGAAACAAATACATTGTATTGTTTAGACATTCGTGGTTTAAGAACAAGATATGTGTAGCATATGTTTCCTTCAGATTGATTGGTGTTAAGTTTTTGTTTATTTTGTATATGTAGTGAAATATTGATGATTGAAATGTACACAGCAATGTCCAAGCGCTCCTATTCATATTAATAAATTGTTAATTGAGTATTTGCTTATTTGTTGTCCTAAAGTAGGGACGGTGAGGTCAGGGGAATTTTTTTTTTCTATCCCATATTGGAAAAAATACATATATCGAAGCACTCTTTTCTCTGACAAGTAAATTTCGTAGATGTAATACATAACGTGTAAATTCATAGATCAGTTTCCTTTTTTTATTCTTATGACTTGTTTTTTTAATTGTGTTCTTTAAAAGGTAACTTTTCATAAACACTGCAGTTACAAAATGCATCCTCGAGACAGCCTACGTTACACTGTTCAATTTCAAGGCCCATCAGGTGTTTTTTTAATGTTTTCCTTTTTATTTATGAAATATATAATAGGATCAATACAATACCTTCATATACATTCATATATACAATATACACAATAACAAATTACTACCCTTACAAATAACAAAGTATGTAAGCCTTATATCCTGTGAAATACCTCATTTGTTTTTATTCTTCATTTTACGATAACATTAATCACACATTCTTTGTTATAAAGCTTGTCTAATTTATTTGCATAAACATTACTCAATGAAAGATTAATTTTTCACTCTTTATTCGCTATATAAGAATCAAGTTTTGTTCGTCTGTCAATAGACCAAAAGATCGACGAGATAATATTATGTAAAAGACATACATAATACTAGGTTACATCGTTTTAAGGTTCTTAGTACACTTTCCTTTTTCATCATCTGATGATAAATTCTGGTTCATCCTTTCCATTCTTTGGCAGTGGTGTTTCTTTGGGGTTATCCTAAGTTTATTAAGGCCCTGTCACACCTTGACGATTCAGCCAGCGTATGCCGACGTATCAGAATTTCCCTAAAACGCTTGCATACACTGAATTATCGAATTTTTTTTCAATTTTGGGCGTATACATAGCGTATTCATAACGAGTTGGACGTATACATAACGTATCAGTAAATTATAAAGAACGTTTCGATAACTTATAGATAACTTATTCCAACGAATGCCTAGCGTGTTGCCCGCGTACACAACTTATGCCCAACGATAGTCTAACTTATGCATAGCGTGCAGCAGCGTATTGCCGACGATCACGTGTCGTAGTCTATAAAAAGGCTGCCGCTCGACGTTTCAAATCATAACTGCACTAGACATTGCAGTACCAACATCAGCGTCATGCCAAAGAAAAGTACGAGGAACGATATGAACATCTGCTCACCATGAAATCTAGAGGAGTACTGACGGGTTCCTCCTGTGAACCCCATTTTTATATCCCAATTCCCCTAAATGCTACCAATACGCCATTATACAGCAGCTGTACGTTAGAAACACGTTTAGTAAGTTCTGTGGTCGTCCGGAACATGTTAAATACGTCTACATACGTCAATATGCGTAGGAGATAAGTTCGATATAAGTTATACATACGTTCAAAGCCCGTTACTCATAAGTTTTGGGTACGCTAGACATTATCTCGACGTATTTGGACTTATGAGTAACCTACACTTAACGTGTTTGAACGTGTGTCAACGATCGCATAACTTACCTATTACTTATGGCCTGCGTATACGGGACGTATAGCCATACGCTGACATACGTTGAGAAATTTTGAGCATGCACAAAATTTTTCGACGACCTCGACGTACTTCGACGTATACCAACGTGCTTCAGCGTGCTGTTAACGTATACAAAACTTACCCATAACTTATTCGACGTACGCCAGCGTATTTGCCAAATTTTTCAAACGTCGGCATACGCTGGCTAAATCGTCAAGGTGTGACAGGGCCTTTACTAGTGTGTTTTTGTGTGCCAGGTTTCCATTTCCATATCAGTACTGCATAGTTTTTTTGGGCGCTGGCATCTAATGTTTCCTCAAAATCTATTTTTCCATCTTGTTTTCCTTTTACTATACTTGCGGCCTCATTTTCTGTTAATAACTGGTTTTCTTTAATCTCCTTCTGAATCTCATCCTTTGTTTTTGACGTACGCAATTTGCTGACACCTATTGGTTGGGAAACCATAACTCCTGGCTTTCCTTTACCGTTATCATCTGGCTCGTAATAAAGACTATCCTCAAAAAGATCCCTTTCGTCCTCATAATTTTGCTCACCATTGATTACCCCTTTCTACGGTTTTCCATATTAATTTTCTTCCCTTATGCAGTCCAAAGGTTTCTTCCTTTAGCTCACTTTCAGCATTTTTTTTTTTTTTTGGTGCCTTTCCCACGCTTTATCGAGTCGCCTTCATCCTTTTCTTTTTCTGAATCATTTTTTTTTTAAATTATCTTTAACAATTTCTTTTGTTGTGCAATCTAGTACTTGTTCTTCCATCTAATTTGGTTCTTTATCCTTGTCCATTCCTTCAGTTACTATATCTGTAGTTTGATAACTTTGGTTATCTCCGCTTTCCCCGACTGTTGCATTTTCTACATTGACTTTGTGCAATTCATTTGTGTTTACATTGGTTTCATTCTTTCCTTCTGTAGGCAGGTGAGGGAACTCTCCTTCTTTAAACTTATACCTTGCATCTTCGTATTTGTAGTCTTTAGCTATGTGACCTATTTTCCCGCACCTAAAGCATGCTTGTGGCTGCTCATTATACAATATAGTTAAGGTAAATCCGAAAACCGTAATTGATGGAGGAACATTCTCTTTTAGTCACATTCTGGCTGTCCTGACTACGGTCAATAGCCCTTTAAATGGTCTGTCCGCATAGCTGTTTTGCCTGATTCCTTCCACTTTGTCATATTTCGATAATAACTGGTATGAACATACCTCTTCGCCTTCATAATTTTCCTTGATGTCATTAAACACACTTGGTACTACTTTGACAATTACTCTATTCTTATATATAAATTAAATACCTATAATAGAGTTATGAACCAATTTCATGTGTGTAAATAACATTTCACTGATAACCTCCATAGGAAAATATGTAGGTAACTGCAGCCCAAAGGAGTTCTTTCTGTTGAACGGTGTCGAGTATGGCAACATAATGTCACACTGAAACTAGTCACTGGAAGACACAACAAAATTCTCCGTGAGCAGTCAGATATGAAAGTAAGAAGTCAACTTTGAATTTTAGAACTCCGAGAGTACGTCTGTACGTCTCGGAAGCTGAAGTCAAAGTCTCTAGGACAATTGACAGTCGGACAAATTTTAAACTATTTTTTTCAATGTATGTAGTTTAAATAACCGGTTTTAAGCAAAATCTATGTTTAGAAATGTCAATTGAGTCAGAGTAAGTATTATTATACAAAATTGCTCTTCAGTTAATATTCTGTTAAGTAATGTAGTCAAAATGCTTGTTCGTGAGCCTAAGTTATACTTTAGTACTTCAAGGGTTCCGTGAATTGTATTTCCTACTTCACTTTGACTTCAGCCGTCGAGTTATACAGACGTACTCTCAGTGTTCCAAAATACAAAGTTGACTTCTTACTGTGTTATGTGACTGTTCATGGATGGTTCATGGCTGAGCCTATCAATGGAGCAATAAAGGCTTAGATGGAGCTCGGAAGGGCGTTCTAGTGGATTTGGATATGTCTACTAGCATCGATGAGGAGCAGCCCTTTATCACAGAGGACAGCAAGAAAATGGAAAACAGGAAAATGATGAGCTCCGCTGGTATAGCTAATGTGTCACCTGTTAATAAACGGTAGAAACTTTTGGGTGAAGCCTACTACACATCATCAAAAGGAATGTAATGTTATCAATGTTAAAAGGCCTTGGCTGTATTTTCCTAAGAATGTCTTGGGTTTCCATGATCAAGTTCAATAGGCAGTTTCGCCGTCCAAGTGTCATCCAGAATTTGATGTTCTATTTAAGGAAGCCGAGGTAGATTAATAGTGTCCAAAACTATACCAGGAAAACTAAGGAAGGCACACAGGACATTAATCCATTACGCACCAGCATCGATAATGCAGCGACTATTTAATGCGCTGCCAGCTCAGCTAAGAAACATGTTAGGAGTGAGCGTAGATGTGTCTAAGAATAAGCTCGATAAATACCAAAGATTCATCCCAGACCATCCAAGACTGGAAGATGCAAAATACACTGGAAGATGCAACTCTCTGGTGGATATACGAGGTGCCTCACACTGAGGGACTTGGGGGAACCAAATCATAGAATAAGGCAAGGAAGGGAGGAACATTCAATATATTACAGTGAAGAATTAGTTACCTGTTGAATTTTTAACAAAAAGTGGCTTTGAAAATATTGTAATGGAAAAAAAAAACAAAGGAGCCGTTTGGTGGTTGTGCCAATGTAATTATTTTTGCTTACACTACTTACTTGGACACAGAAGATGTTCGAGTTGACGAGTTATCTGCAGTAAATGTGCAATATGCAGAGAAGTTAAATTTAATGACGAGTATGTCCCTAAACTACAAATAATTGCACTTATTAGTGGTTCTCTAATAGAGAGAGTATTTATCAAGTACTTAGGATATAAACGTGTTTCTGCGTACACTGACAACCTTGTCATGTGTTATAAGTGTTGTAGGGTGGGTCATATAGCCTGGGAGGGCCTTAATGAGCATTGCTGTTGATTTCGTCGTAAACCCCATGAGTTGAAGGTGTGTGGTGAAAAATAAGAGAAAGAAAACATTGAACCAAAAGGCCGTAATTAAGGGGGTGCTCATAATGCTAACTCTAGCGTGTTTCCCAGATGGCTCAAAAGAGATCGTTCAATTAATACTAATAATGAAATTATAAAAAAATACAGTCAAGAATAGATCTCCTAAGGAGACTTGAGTTCAATATAATGATTTAATCCTGGAATTTCGTAAAGAGATTGAAGAACTCAAACAGGCAGTGTTTAGTATTAAGAATACTATGAATAGCCTATATCGGCAAAATAAAGTTTTTGCTCGTAACGAAATGGTAAGGCTGCTGTCAGCTAATAAGCCAGATTATGTGAAAAATGTGGTTGGAGATTTAGCACACATTCTTTATTTTATAACCGTATATATGGAAAGTCCAACCAATGAGCTGAAAATTAATATCCTCCATTCGCCAAGTAAGTTAAGAAAGAGTATTTCTCCAAAGGGCACATAAACACCATATCATATCCTTGATTATAAATAGTTTAGGAAAACGAGTTACTGATTTGCATGCATATCCTCAGTCTACAAATGTAGATGTAATAGCTTTGCAGGAAGTAGGTGGGAATATTTGCCCCATACAGATCAATGGTTACAATCAGTTCGAATTACAAGCTGATGAACCCATGAATTGCAGAGGTTTGACAATTTACACTAGAAATAATATTCCACCATCATACTACTGTGCTAGTTAAGTCAATAGTACTGAGGGTTTGGCTATTAAAGCAACGCTTGAAGATGCAGAAATATTTATTGTTAATGATTTTGTGCATGTAGATTCTTTGGCTATTGAGGATCTACTTGATGTCATTTATTCTGAGGATTGTTTTTTACTCGGTAATTTAAATGCTTGACATTTTATTCATGGTAATTGCTCAGGAAATCACAATTTGATTTTTGAATAGGTATTTAGATTCTGTTGAAAAAAGCGTCTTAACTTGGTAAAATTGAAGCAACACATGTTAGAGGCAGAACGGCTTGATTATGCAATCCTTTGCAACTTGCCTGTAGTAGAGACTGATTTCTTTGTTGTAACCACTTTATTAAGTGATCATTTTGCTCCAAGACTTGTTTTTTACTTAGGAAAGATTCCATTATCAACAATAGAAAGTAATATGTATTACCTGATAGAGAGAAAGATAATTTCAAAGAAAAAGTAAGTAAGAATACAAACTTTTATGAATTGAAGAAAAAAAACGTTTTCTTTGAAGACCTGCTAGCAGTAGTAGAATCTTAACTTCACAAACCCCAGAAAAAAATTAAATTTGTCAGTAATCAGAAACGTAGGTATCATAACAATGAAATAGTGAATGGTTGGAACAAGTTGTTACCAAAATGTCATAGGGAATGGGCTAAAGACCATAACAATAGGCAAAAGTGGGAAACGATGATTGCCGTTGCTGAGATGCTACAGAAAAGAAGCGAAAGGTTAGAAGGAAGTAATGGGAAGTTTTTTTTTTTTTTATGGGACATCTCCTTTTCAAAATGATTAAGTCAAATTTGATTGATGTCAATAAGGAAAGGAGTGTTAAAAGAGTGCTAATGCACATCCTAACGACAGTGAAAAAGCAGAGGTTTTAGCCGCCAAATAGTCGTATGCATCAATCTTAGATTCACTCCTTCAAAATATACAGGAGAGCCTTAGGAACTTGCAGAAACAAAGACATGGACATGTTGGTATGCATTAGAATTTTATGGATGACACCTGTGCTCCTTTCACCAGGGATGAGATGTTAAATGCTGTTAAAAAAGGGAAGTCAACAGTTCCAGGTAAGGATGGCATAACACATGATGTTGTAAACTATTTCATAATAATGGAGGAGAGTCCTCTTTTAACTTTATCCAATTTATCATACAGTAATAGTCCCTTACCAGTTAAATTGACAATTCCACTTAAGATACCCGTACTTAAAGGAAATAACGATTATAGACCTATCTTCTTTGCTACTTGTCTATCAAAAACTATGGAACGTATGGTTCTAATTAGGCTGTTGTATAAAGTTGACTGGCTCCTTTCTCCATTTTTTTTTCTTTTTTTTCTTTTTTTTTAGGAGTAAGATTACCTCAGTACTGCTAGTGTCGATTGTAATTTGTTTTTAGATTTAAAGGGAGCTTGTGCTAAAGCCAATAATGATGTGATATTTGAGTGTCTGGTTAAAAAGCGTATAAAAGGCAAGCTACTGGCGTGGGTTTCATGATATTTAAGTAATAAAAAGATAACTGTTATGTTCCAGGGTTACGAATCGACTGAAAAATATTTTGAACTTGGTACTCTACAAGGGGGTGTGGTTAGCCCCATGCTTTTTAATATGTTAATGGATGAGATTGCAGGTTATGAATTTCATGTAAATCCACAGTAAACATCTATGTAGATGATATTTTCATACAATGGAAAACAGAGAAGACTTTGAGTATCGTAATAGCGGATATGTAAGATCTTTGTATAACTTTGGGTCTTGTGGTGAATGAGAGTAAAACAAAATATCGATCATGAATAGTAGGTGATAGAGAATTCCGGCTGAATGGAGTAAAACTAGAAAGAGTAAAAAACTATAAATATTTGGGTATGTATATTGGTTTTGGTAAGATAAGGAATCAAATTACTTATGTGAAGAACTTAAGCCTTTACGTGTTTTGTCTAATTTTGGTAATGGTGTTGGTATTCCAATATTAAGGTCTGTATATCTTACTACCTTTAGAAGTATCATAGACTACTTAGCTCTAGTTTTATGTTCTTGTATTGATAAAAATCTTTGGCCCTTGGAATTGATTCAAAATGAAGCTATGAAAGTAATATTAGATTGCCCTAGAACTGCATGGATTAAGATACTGCGAATGAAGGTGAATTTTTTGAGTGTCGCTGAAAGAGTAGGAGAGTTCATATTCTCCTCAACTATAAGACTGATTAGATAAAACTAAATGCTTCTTAAACTGTTATAAATAGATATGTGATTGGATTTCCAGAATTCTTCACACCGAATTAATATTCACGACAATTTTGTAAAATATTGAATGACTATGGTGTTTTTGATTTATGTACCTTTGCCTAATTCAATCCCAATAAAACTTTGGGTTTCTGAGAGAGTTTATGTAGGTATAGAACAACTAGATTTGAGAAAAAGAGACTACAATCCCCGGGAACTGAAACTGATACCATGATGGTTCTGTCCTTGGATGTTGAGCTGGTCTTGGTATTGTAATTAGAGAATATTTTGAATTTGGTAATTGCAGAGATGAGAAAATATTTAATCGTAATGGTGGTCATAGCTCATCTACCACTGCTAAGCTGTTTCCTATATACGAGTGTTTGAAATTTGGAATAAGGAAAAATCTATAATAGGGGTTGTTGACAGTCAGATTGCTCTTTTTTATTGAAATGGTAGAGTACCTTTTGATGATAAAATAGTTACCAAATGTAAAGAGCACATTTCTAAATTGAAAGAGTCAGGCAACAGTGAAAGTTTTTTGTGTATTCCCTTACATTATAGTATATATTCTAAGGATGTTGCTGATGAATTAGCTAAGCAGGGCTGTAATAAAGAATGTATAGACGATGCCTCTCCATTTAGCATGAGAAAAATAAAGTCACACATGGCAAGAATACAGGAAGGATGTAACATTGTGAAGGCTAGAGGAATCATGAGTAATGGCAGTAGTAGTATATCTTATTATGATTATATTAGTAGCAATACATGTTTTACTGATAAGAAGTCTTCATCTAAGAGTAATGGAATTGTTATGAAACTTACACTAGGCTACAAACACTACTGGGAATATAAGAGTGGAGAGGGATCCCTTATAACTTTTTTGAAGCTTTTAATTCGCACACACTTCACCCATTACATTATAAAATGTAGTTTTTTGGCAGCATTTAGAAATATCAGTAATAATTGTTTTGAGCAAATTGTGTGTTTTTAACTTAATAATGATTTGTAAAAGAATATTGCAAGAAAGTTTAAAAACATTGATATAAGGTATTAAAATTGATAATTTACTTTATTACTGTTTTTATTTGTATACTATTGTTCCCTGAAAACAATTCTAAATTTCAATTTGATGTGA
>NC_090745.1:43173092-43180592 GCF_036898095.1 Palaemon carinicauda
TTACAAAAGGAATTCTTTATATGATGCAGTCAGTATTTCAGTTTCGGGGATTGAGGTAACCGATCCAGCCTACGCTAGGTTTCGTAGCCTAGGCGTTTGGCCCTAGTACTTTCATGCATGATATACAGATTTCCAAGTGTTTTAAAATTTATTGAAGCCATAGGCAGTTTTATACATATAAGATATTGTTGATATTTTCTTTCAAGATTGTATACGAGAGAGTTTTGGTGATTTAGGTAATCGATTCTCTCCGCGCCTAGGCTAGTAGCCTATGGGGCTTTAGTATACTTTCGCACACTTCCCCGGTTGCTCTTTTCTCCTCTGGAGATTAAGTTGAATCCCTTTACCCTCTGATTAAGCCTGAGGCTTAACCCAAATGGTTTTATCTGAATAAGTATTCAGATATAACTATATTAGGGTGTTTCTGTTCTATTCCTGTAACCAGAGAATCTGGTTTCAGGTTTGGGCAGAAAATCAGAGTAATTAGTCTGGGGTCTGTTTCTTTCTGGCATAGAGAATGAGATTCCTTTGCTAGGTTAGGAACACACATAGTAGGCTTAGCCTCCCTAGACCACATCTGAAGGTTTCTGTACGAGATGATTCCTTCTTCTAGTGATCTAGCAGAATAGTCCAGTGTTGTTGTTCTCGGATTGAAGGATAAGATTCTTCATTTCCTTGGAAATAACAACATCAAACTTTGTTTTAGTATTGAGGGAGGTGGCAATTATTGCTGACCTCCCTCCCATAGATAATCCCTAGGCTAGGATGAGCTCTCTTGGCCGTTGGGATAATCTCATACTAGAGCAGAGTTTGCAGGACCCTCTTCTCCCTTTCCCCCCTATCCTTAGTAATGGCCTAGCTATTACAACTCTTGGCCGTCGTTCTACATTTGTACCTAGAGTAGGTTAAGATGTGGAACTGGCTCAGGCAAGATCTTACCGGCCGGCAGAGGCCTAACTTCTGTTGAGGGTTCCCCAGACCTCCCTTGGTCTTACATCCATGTCTGTCAGTAGAGCCCGGCAGGCAATGGATAGAAGGAATCCTGAATTTTACATTCTCTCTTTCCTTATGTTCACTCTTTCTGGATGGAGGGCTGTAAGGTATTGCTGTCATATATCCTTGCATCCATTCTGTTTTCCTTTTAGTGAATGTACTCATAGCTCGGCTGCCGGCTAGAGTGGCCGGCAGTCGGGCGGGTGGAAGTTCTCTGATTCTATATACTGCCGGCTGGCATAGGTAGCCTACCATTGCCGGCCGGCAAGAGAAGCACACCATAAGATATGCCGGCTGCTACAATGAACGGCTGGCAGCCGGGTTCTAGTGTTTATAGTTGCCGGCCGGCAGAGAGTGCCGGCCGGCAGAGAGTGCCGGCCGGCACACACAACTGAACCAGCGATCTGCCGCCCAGTAGTCTAAAGGTAGTATACCTTGGAACTATATTAAGGTACGTGCTGGCCGGCACGTGCTGGCCGGCACGTGCTGGCCGGCACGTGCTGGCCGGCAGGTTTGTATATTGTATATAGTAGCCAGTATTTTTACAGTATAGTATATACTGCATGGAAAAAACTATAGTATAGAATATATTGTAACACTAAGTTCTTCCAAAAAACTTGGGTTGCCTTGTACAGCCTTTTGTTGAGACCGTACAGATGAAGAAAGTGAGTTCTTTCTTTACTAATTACCCAGTATATTAAAATTCTTTATAATGGTGTGATCTACACCTACATTTTCCTCTGGGAAATATGATAAAGGTTATTCTAGAATAAGATTTAACCTTAATTTTATTATCTGGAAGATTACAGCAATTGGCTGGGCAGGAAATATAAGTATGTGTCTTTATTTCTTTCCTTTCTAGCTTAGTTATTTTAAGCTATATATATATATATATATATATATATATATATATATATATATATATATATATATATATATATATATATATATATATATATATATATATATATATATATATATATATATATATATATATATATATATATATATATATATATTAACATTAGTTATCCAGTGATATGTTTATCACTTGATACTCATGGAATTTCTTCTCTTTACAGGATGACCATCCGAAGTGCAGGAGCATGTTCTGCAACGTCCGCAGCAAAAACTTCTGTGGACATGAGTTGTGCATGAGGCACGCAGCATGCGCAGTCTCCAAAGGTGATCTCCGGTATTGGGTCCCTCAGGTATGTACTATTTGCACTAACCTGATTACTGAGTCATTTGACACCCCTAAGTCAGCGGAGTCAAGGTACGCAGCTAGGGAGAAGCTTCGAATCTGGGTGAGGGGCTTCCAGAAGAATACTTCTGGCCCCTATCTTCCAAGCGAGAAGATGAGGGCTTACCTTTTTCCTAAGGCATCGGCAGATACAGTGATTCCTCAGCCTCATGCGGAGATACCACTAGTTCAGATTCCGGTTAATTCTGAAGTCTTGGACGCCCTACAAGACATCCAACTGGACGATAGGTTGTCTGAGGTGTCTGAGTACACTGAAAAGGATCTTCTGGCAGAAGGCCAAGAAGAGGAGCTGACCCAGGCTCCTGATACTGAGGAGGAAGAAATCAACGAGTGGTCGGTTACATCGGTTCAGGCCCCTGAACCTGTTCCCTCAACATCGTCTGCTATCCCAGATGATCTGGGAAGGACTCTCTCTTCCATCGTTGAAATGATTCAACAGATGCAGAAGAAGAACGATGAAAAGGAAGCTGCAATGAAGTTGGAGATGCGGAGACTTGCAGCATCAAGTGGGCCTCAGAAGAAGCTCAACGTTAAGGATCTTCCTTTGTGCTCGCATGCTAATCCTTGGAGGTATGCCGAGCACATGCCTATGACAACTGGGAAGATTGTCATATCGGAGAAGTTGGATTCAATTCCCCTTTGAAGAAGTGGAATTCTCGCCCAACAAAGAGTCTTACCCGGACTGTTATGTCCGTCTTAGGAAGGAGCCAGCCTCAAAGGAAGAGACGGAGTCGAAGGAGGTCATAGTTTTTTACCATAGTAAGGCACAGGCTTTACTGGCGAGCTCATTGAAAGAGAGGGACTTCACAAACTCAAAGGTACCAGCTTTGAGTAAGAAGCATCCTTCCTTTGTGGCTTCTCCTACAAGAGCCTTTCCCTTTATGGAGAAGGGATTTAAGGCTGCCTTGAAGGTGGTTGAGGCAGGGAAACCATGTCCCTCCTTGGAGGAATGTAAGCCTCTGTCCCTGACCTTACCCATGGACCAGAAAGACTGGAAGGACGTCCATCTTACCTTCTCAGTCGCGAAGTTGGATTCCGATATTGCCGGACGTCAGTTCGGTGAAGACCTTCCAAAGCTGTCAGATTTTCTCTTGCACAGGGAGCAAGAGACAAAAGAGACTTGCTGCATCGATGTCATTACAAACGACTCTGGAAGCAATGGCAAGTGACCCCAAAATCAAAGATATGTTTATGGTAGTGGCCAAAACCCATCTGGCCACAGTAACAAAGGACCTCTATAGTTTCATCAAAGCTAGGAGAGTTTGTAGAGAGCTCGTGTTCCCCTCAGCTACAGTGAGGCACGAACCGAGCAAACTGATCTCCTCTTGCATATGGGGTAAGGACCTCTTCCCTAACGAAGTGGTCAAAGAGATAGTGGATAAGGCCGCCACAGAGAATAGAAACCTTCTCCAGAAGTGGGGCCTAACACTTAAAAGAAAGTCTTCCCCGGATGAGGGTCCCCAACCTAAAAGGAAGACTAAGAAACCTAGGCTATCCTATCGGCCAGCTAAACCTTATAGACAGCAGCAGCAGCAACAACTTTCTATGACCACAGTGCCTCAGATGGTGGCTCAAACCCCAACCACGTACCAGTTGGTACTTCAAGCCATGACAACTCAGTCACCGGCGTTTAACCCAGCATTCGAAAGGCAGACAACTACCTTTCGCCCAAGACCTAGAGGAACAGCCAGAGGTTCATCTAGACGCCCTTCAAGGGGAAGGGGTTTCAGGGGAGGATGCGGTCAAGGAGGCAAGGCCTCAGGTCAACAACAGCAAAAGAGAAATGCTTCCGGTAGGAGGGAGACTTCATCTCTTTCGGGATCGCTGGACCTTATATCCCTGGGCCCACAGCCTAATCAAGAATGGACTGGGTTGGAGCTGGTACAGCACTCCACCTCCGTTCCCACAATTCTTCCAACACTCTACCCCCGTTCTGGAAGAATATATTCGAGAACTCTAGGAGAAAAGAGTAATTCGAAGGGTAAAGTCCATCAAGTTCCAAGGAAGGCTGTTTTGTGTTCCAAAGAAGAACTCAGAAAAACTCAGAGTCATTCTGGACTTGTCACCACTCAACAAGTTCATAGTGAACTACAAGTTCAGGATGTTGTCACTTCAACACATAAGGACCCTACTACACAAACAGCAATTCACCGTCTCTATAGACTTGTCAGACACTTATTGGCACATTCCAATCAGTCGTCACCTCTCCTCCTACCTAGGGTTCAAGCTACAACAAAGACTCTATGCCTTCAGAGCCACGCCATTCGGGCTAAACATAGCCCAAAGGATTTTCATGAAGCTTGCAAACGCAGCTCTCTAGCAATTATGCCTAAAGGGAATCCAAGTAGTGGCCTACTTGGACGACTGGCGGCTTGTGTGGGCAGCATCCAGGACAGAATGCATGCAAGCTTCCCAACAGGTGATCGAGTTCCTGGAACATCTAGGATTCAAGATGAACAGAAAAAAGTCTCGACTTTCTCCATCTCAAAGGTTTCAGTGGTTGGGAATCCACTGGGTCTTACTGTCACACCAACTTTCCATCCCTGTAAAGAAGAGGAAAGAAATAGCAGGTTCTGTCAAGAGACTACTAGAATCCAAAAGGATACCATGATGCGAACAGGAGAGGGTGCTGGGCTCTCTTCAGTTTGCCTCAGTAACAGACCCTGTGCTAAGAGCACAGCTAAAGGATGCAACTGTAGTTTGGAGAAAATATGCATCAAACGCGCAAAGAGATCTGATAAGATCAATACTGACTCGTCTACGAATGCTTCTCAAGCCGTGGTCCAAAGCTGAGCAACTGAAGAAATCGGTACTTCTTCAGCCACCTCGCCCCTCAATGACTATTCATACAGATGCTTCGAAGGAAGAAAGTCCAAGGAACTTGGTCCAACCTATTCAAGAAGTTTTATATAAACTTTCTGGAAGCCATGGCAGTACTTCTTACATTGAAGAAAGTTTCTCCTCGCCATTCGATACACATAAGATTGGTACTAGACAGCGAGGTGATAGTGAGATTCCTGAATCGACAAGGATCGAGGTCACCTCAAATCAACCAAGTGATGTTGGCCATCTTCCAGCTAGCAGAAAAGAAGAGATGGCACTTGTCAGCAGTTCACCTTCAAGGGGTCCGCAATGTGACGGCGGACGTTCTATCCAGGCTCACGCCTATAGAGTCAGAATGGTCCCTGGACGCAGGATCATTCTCTTTCATCTCACGTCAAGTCCCGGAACTGCAGATAGACCTCTTTGCGATAAAGGACAAAAAGAAGTTACATCTTTACCTGCCCCCGTACGAGGATCCTTTGGCGGAAGCAGTGGACGCCATGTCTTCGACTGGAACAGATGGTCCAGGATTTACCTGTTCCCTCCGCACAATCTTCTACTGAGAGTCCTCGACAAACTGAGATCTTTCAAGGGGAAAGCGGCAATAGTGGCTCACAAATGGCCGAACAGAGTTTGGTTCCCTCTGGCATTAAAACTACAGCTGAAGTTTCTACCGCTACCGGATCCAGTTTTGACTCAGCGAGTTCAGAAGTCGACTGTCTTTGCTTCATCACAGAAAATCGGGAACCTGCAGCTCGTGATTTTCTCTCCCTAGCTGTGAGAAAAAGATTCGGGATATCAAGAGACAGTATAGACTTTTTAGAGGAATATAAGTCCAAATCTACCAGAAGACAATATGAGTCATCATAGAGGAAGTGGGTGTCCTTTGTCAAGGCGAAGAATCCACAAAAGATCTCGACAGACTTCTGCTTATCATTCTTCATTCACCTCCATGGCCAAGGTTTAGCAGCCAACACAATTTCAACGTGGAAGTCCGCCTTGAGAAGACTTATTCTACATGACTTCCAGGTCGACATCTCTAATGACATTTTTAACAAAATTCCGAAGGCCTGTGCTAGGCTCAGCTCATCAGCACCTCCGAAACCCATTTCATGGTCTCTGAATAAGGTTCTTCATTTTGCTTCAGTGATGAATAATGAGGAGTGTGCTTTAAAGGATTTGACGCTAAAAGTTATATTTCTGTTTGCACTCGCTTCGGGGGCTAGAGTTAGTGGAATAGTAGCCCTCTCGAGAGAGAAAGGTCATGTTCAGTTCTTGGATGGGGGAGAACTGAACCTTTTTCCGGACCCAACGTTTCTTGCCAAGAACGAGCTACCCACCAATAGGTGGGGTTCCATGAGAATCTGCCCTCTGAATGGAGATGCATCTTTATGTCCAGTGGAGTGCCTAAAGATTTTAGGAGAGGACAGCAGTTTAGAGGAGAAACCTCAGGCTCAAATTTATCTCTGAAGCAACTAAGGGTGAAAATCACCTATTTTATTTGCAGAGCGGATCCAGATAGTACACCTGCAGGTCATGATCCGAGAAAATTTGCCTCTTCCATAAATTTCTTTAATAATATGGATTTCGAACACCTTCGCTCATACACTGGCTGGAAGTCATCCAGAGTATTCTTTAGACACTATGCGAAGCAAGTGGAGCAACTGAAGAGGTCTGTGGTAGCAGTAGGTAGTGTTGTTAAAACTGCAGTTTAATTCTGCGAGGAAGAGTGAATTTAATTGGGACAATTATTTGAAGGTTGGGTGAGTAGTCACGGACTGTTTCTACAGACTAAGCGTTAGGCCACTAAGGTGTCCTTATCAACTGTTCCATAAACGAAGCATAAGTGCAGACACGTGCGCCAAGCGTTTCTGACGCTAGTGAGATTGAGTAGTAAGACAGACTATAATATAATATTAATATTTGGATATTCAAAGTGGCGCATATATGTTTCCTTTTCAGATGAAACAATATTTTCTGTTTTCTTGTGATCCTTATGCTTATTTATTTGTGCATCCACATCTTATAATTTTATAATTGTCGATTAACCTATATATTTTTATTGATTTTCAATAAACTAGTTCTTTGTGAACCTTGCGTCTTATTCGCCTATGTCATTTTACTAGAAAATGTATTAGCATTACTTTTAAAACTATGGATAATTTTAACATGGATAGTCCTAAAAGATTGTTCCTTGCTACAAGCAAACATTCATTGGTTTATTCCTTCCCCAAGAAGGAAAGACTTCATACCCTATAGGGATAGTGGTGGATATGCAAAATTTATTACTACACGGATATAAACCTTTGTCCAATCTAGTGATAAGAATAGGCACACCGGGTGACTTGTCAGTATTTCATACTGACATTGGTGGTTCTTATAAAAACTTTGCTTTATAACATATTGGGTGAGACCACAAT
>NC_090745.1:43189565-43202065 GCF_036898095.1 Palaemon carinicauda
TTGACCTTTTGCTCAACCTTGACATTGACCGCTGACCATTACAGGAATTAATTGGCGTGGATTTTAATACATTCAAATATGAACCAAATTTGAAGTCTCTACGATTAGGATGTCTATACTTGTGGCTGATTACGTGATGTGGACGATTTGCTCGTCAGTGACCTTGACTTTTGACTGTCCAGAATTAAATTATTTCCAACTTTTTATGTAACAGTTTAAAATCCCTACAAGTTTCATTACTTTAAGAATAAAATTGTGGTAGGAAGGTTGATGCCCGGAATTTGGTATTTTGCTTTAACTTGACCATGGACTTGACCTTCGACCTTGACATGTATCAATTGGCGTAGATTTTCATACACTCATATATGAACCAAGTTTGAATTCTTTTTGACAACGCTGTACAAGTTTATGGCTGATTACATGACCTTGACGTTTAACCTTGGCCGTCCAAAATCGTGTGATTTAAAGCTTTTTACATAGCAAGTTTAATTAATCTATGATTAAAATTGTGGCCACAAAGCTGTTCACTAACAAACGCATACAAACTACACACAAACACGCAGACATAACCTCCTTCCAACTTCGTTATCAGAGGTAATAAACAACATAAGCAAAACCCATGGACTTAGTTCTGAAATTACCCCACATTAAAAGAGATAGATTTATTGGTTATTTTTTACCTGAAATAAAGATCAAGTGATTGGTTTTATGATTTTTTTTCCCATATTTCATGCAAAATATCTGTTTTAGGTAGGTAGTGATTTCATATGGTGATGGCAAACCATGATTTCGTGCTGATATATTTCAGTTTCATTGGTATTCATAAATTGCCATTTATTCCAAAAATTAGCTCTGCGTTGGCAGGATACACAAGGAAGCCATTAACCCAGATAACGCTTATTAGGGTGTTATTTATGACAGAAATTTCTCATGTTACATTGTACGAGAAAAATAATTATGACAAAGGCAGTAGAGATACTGTCAGTAGTCGCAATTACTTCCTAATGCAATTATTACATACAACAACGAAGTTGGGAGGGTGTTATGTAGGCCTATTTGCAGCTGTTTTTCTGGATGTCAGTTTGTTTGTTTGTTTGCTTGTTAACAAATTTTTCTTATAGAGAAGGAAAACATTCAGGGATCGATTGTTATGTTGAGACGTTGAAAGTCTGAGGTCACAGGTCAAGGTCAAGGATATTAATTTTAGTCTACCTCTACAGGAACATACATTAATAAAAAATAGACTTTAGACATAAATTATATTTTTCTCCTACCGTATTTATTGAAGAAGTTACAGAGAAAATAAATGATGCTATCAACCTTCCCTTTGATCAGGATGACCAACGTCTTTTGGGAGCTAAGTGTGCTAACTGTCTTACGACCACTTATATTGAAGTGAGTAAAAGTGAATATGATACCATGTGCCAACCGATGGAAAAGACTAAAACTGTAAAAGACCAATCTCCTTGGTTTGATGGAGAGACTTTGGTAAAAAAGAGGGAAAAAAGACGTAAAGAAAGAAAGTGGAATAGGTTAAAACTTGAAAGTACTTAGGTAGAATACAAAACTGCTGCATGTTAATATAACTACCTACAAAGAAGGAAAAAAAGTAAATACTATAAGAGAAAGATCCTCAAAGCAGCAACAGACATAAATAAATTAGATCGTCTCCAAAATGATATAATGGGAAATGTAAGAGAAAAGAAGCTACCTGATGAATACAGTGACCAGGAACTAGAAAATAATTTCCTAGTATTCTTAATATATATATATATATATATATATATATATATATATATATATATATATATATATATATATATATATATACTAGGTAATTTGTAAATATTCAACATCAGATTAGTGATACACCAGACACACAGGCAAAATTAATAAGATTTAACAACATAGCACAAGATGACATCACCAGGATTATCAAGAGAGCAAAGAAAACAAACTGTGCGATTAATCCTATGCCAATATCTGAAGTAATTGGAGAGATGAACTTTTCTAGTCTAGATGAAATAATAATGTGAATAGCAAATGTAAGCATTGATGAATGTAAGTTTACCAAATCTGACAAAATGGCTATAGTCACATCAGTTCTGCAAAATGCACTGGACTACCAGGAATTAAGCTTATATAGACCTATTACGAATCTATCCTTTGTTTGAACAGTGCTTGAATAAGTAATTCTTGAACAACTAGTCAGTCACTTAGAAGTAATTGAAGCTTTGCCTGACTACCAATCTGCTTCCAGAAAACTATACTCTACGGAGACAGCCATCTGCTCTGTTGTAAATGATAAGCTAGAAATGATGGATGGAAAAAATATGGTATTTTAATATTGCTCGATCTCATTGCTGTTTTAGATGCAGTTGTGCATAAACAGCTAATAAATGATCTACGGTCCGTCAGCGTTGAAGATCAAGCTTTTGACTACCTAAAAGACTACTTGGTTGGTGGAAATTACTTTCTACAAATTGGAAACTCTTTTTCTTCATATGAAACCTTAAACAGAGGGGTACCCCAGGGAAGTGTACTTGACCCAATCTTATTCTGCATCTATAATATTGGTCCATCGAAAATACTACAAAGGCATGGTGTGAAGTTCAAACTATTTGCGGATGACACACAATTCTACTTCTCCATAAATGATATAGATGACACTACTGAAACTCTAAACCGAATCCTTGATAGTGTTAGAGAATGAATGACATTTAAACAACTAAAATTAATCGAGAACAAGACTGAACTTATGGTGTTAGGTAAGAGAAACAGCTTGAGAAACTTAGGTGATATTCAAATGAACATAAATAATGACTCGGTGCCGATGTCTAGTAAAGTTCGAGATCTAGGTGTATTTCTTGACTGTAACCTGTCTCTAAATGCCCAAATGAATAATGAATTAAAAACTGCTGGTTATAATCAAAGAAATATTGCGTTTATAATAAAGTACCTGGACGAAAATTCTATAAAGAAACTTGTGATAAACTGTTATAACCATGATAGACTACTGCCACTCTATCTATTACAATTTACCAAAAGTGCAACTTAAGAAATTACAAAATATAATAAACAGAGAAGTAAGACTGATAAAAAGTGTCCCACCCAGAGAAAGGATCCCCCTATACTAATCGATTTACACTGGCTGCCGATTAAAGCGAGAATTGAATTTAAAATATGTACAATAAACCACCAAGATATCAGAACTGGTCGTCCAAAATACTTAGGAGAATTGGTACACATTGCGCAACCAGCAAATCGTATCGACACGAGAATAGTTACAGATGGCTTCAAACTGTTGGAACCTAGATATATGTCTATTTTAGTCATCAGAGCCTTTAAATATGTGGCCCAGAGACTATATAATAAGCTCCCACGAAACACTCGAATAATTAAGGACATGAAGACTTTAAAGAGGAAACTGAAGACTTTCTTATTTTAAAAAATCTTACAACAGTGACGATTTAACAGTAAATGAACAATCAGTGATCTGAAACGATAAAAACTTTGAACGAACAAGGTAAAACGACAGCGGAAGTCCTGTAGAGAGTGGGGTTCTCCTGCTCTATTGGGCCGGAAAAGCAGCCATCAAAGTAAGTAAAGTAAATTATTCCCTTCAAAAATCCTATTCATAACCTCACTAAAGTGTTCCATCCAACGTTGTTTTTCTTCCTCTTCTATTGTTGTAACAGACCAATCTTTCTTTTTGATAGGTATATGCTTCTTCCTCTTTACCCCAGTCGAAATCTCATTAATAATTCTCTGAGCAATTCTTACAGTAGAGCCACTTCCCGAATTCATAGCTTTGTCAGCCTTATCTGCTTTACAGTCTGAATATTTTCTCCAGTCATTCGTGACTTTTCTTTTGACCTTACTATCAATACTGGAATACTTAGCTTGCTCTACCTTGTAATTTTCATTACATCCTCGAAAACTTTAAACAATCAATTTCTAGCTTTGTCTCCTTTCTATAGTTATGGAGGATTTATTTTTGTTTTATTTTTATTTTTGTTTTTTGTCAAATCCAGAGAGAGAGAGAGAGAGAGAGAGATTGGGTCAGTGAACGAAAGGTAGTTAGTGTATTGATTGTTTGTTGTGAAAAAGACTGTTGGTATAAATGAGATTGTTTGTTTATGTTTTTAGTTAAGTTACGACAGTGGTGAATGTCTTGGGTGAATGCTTATTTTGATTTGACTGCAGCTTAAAGCAGTTATGTGTGTGAATGCTGGATTATATTTATTATTTTTCTTACCAGCGTGGAAGTGTTTTGTTGATTTTTGAGCCGTAATTCCTCCTTGGTGAGACTAACTCCTTTGAGAGAGATTTTTTTTTGTGAAATTCACTGTTGATGACTTGGCCTGGAACTGATTATATTTAGACTGCTCTTTGAATCGACGATTGTTGATGACCTGGCCCGTTTATTTCCGATTGCTGTTGATGATGATGATGATGATGATCTTGACATTTGTGACTCAAGGAGTTGAGGCCGTTATGTCCAATTAAGAGACTCTCCTGTTTACCATATAGTGGTAGTTTGCCTATAAAAGACTGTTGGCCCTTGTGTGGACGAAGGTGTCCACTCAGAAATATATAAAATATTTCTGTTTATGTTTGTGGTTGTGGTTTATTTTAGTTTTTAAGTTTTGTTTGGGTTATTTTGATTGCGGAAGTTTTTTTGTTAATTAATGTTTATTTTGTGTTAATTTAAGATTGTAGTACTGAGTTGTGATTATTTTTTTTGGTTATGGAATATGGTTGGTGATTTTTAGTATTAAGTGATTGTTTTGGTATTAGGAAATATAGTTTTAAGGTTATGTTTTGTTTATTTTGTCCTTTTTGTCTAAGAGTCTGGTTTTAGATTACGTAAGGGGAAAGTTTGTTTTGTGGAGACAATTGTCTGTTAGAGTGATCAAGGGTGTGGGGGTTGTTTTTGCAACATCCTGCCACATTATTTTGGCACCTGAACAGGGACAGCCGAGGTGGGATTCAGCCAGACTCTTTTACAAAGGTTATATTTAGGATTTAGATTTAAGGTTAACGACAATGGAAGGTAAATTAAAGGCTTTGGAGGAGGAATTGCGGCTGAGTAAGGAGCGTGAGGAGAAGTTGTTGCAAGAGAATAAGTGGTTAAGGTTTGAGAATGAGGAGATGCATAGGAAACTGAGGGAAATTCAGGGAACTGTAGAGAGAGTGGAAGAGGGTGTTGAGATGAGGATGCGAGAGAATGAAGAACAGACAGAAAAACGAATGGAAGATATGATGGGGCCAGTAATGGGGATGATGAAAACTTTAATGGGTGAAGGTGCAGTCGGAGGAGTGTCCTCAGCTTCGGGTAATGGGTTGATAGTGGATGAGAAGGCTAAGGTAAGTGATAATGGGAAAGGAAGTGATAGTGATAGTAATAGTAATAGTGATAGTGAGATTGAAGATAAGGGAATAAGGCATAGTAAGGATGAACAGAAATGTCATAGGAATAGTTAGAAGAAAGGTAAAAGTGATGTGAAGAAAGAGAAGAAAAAGTATCAGGCTGATAGCAAGGACGATCGTGAATGGGTGAAAGTGGCGAGTAAGAAAAGGGCTAGGAAGAGTATGATCAAGTATAGGAGTATGACTGTGGAATTAGATTCCTTATATTCTAGCGAGGAAGTAGGAAACAAGAAGGAAGGTAGCAGTGATGATAGCAGTGAAAATGAACGTGATGTGTGTAAGACTATGTTTATGATAGAGGTACCTCGGTGTGAAAGGTTCAATGAGCATAGTAGTAGGGATGTATATGAATTTTTCAAGGAGTATGAGAGGTATTGTCAGGATAAGTATGGTGATAGTAAGAGAGTTTGGGCTAGGGAGTTAGGAGAATATTTAACTGGGTATTTGTTGACGATGTATGGAGTGATAATGAGTGTAGGTGACGTTGATTATGAAAGTGTGAAAAAGAGAATAATTGAGTAGGTAAAACGTATAAAAGGGAGTATTAGGTATAACCGTAAGAATGATTTTGATGAGGCAAGGATGAGTGCAGGAGAAGCTATATCAATGTACGTATGTAGGTTGGAAACGTTAGCTAGGAAGAAGTATGGGAATGAAGGCATAAATGAGAATAAGGAGCTAATGAGGAAGTTTTTGGCAACAGTACCTGAGAATGTGTGTGAATTTATTAATTTTAAATGGAAGGAGAAAATGAGGTGGACGCAAGAGAGATTGACATGAGATGATATACTAGAGATAGTTGAGGATTATGAGTTAGATAGATGTATGAAAGAAAGTAAATCTGTGAGTGTAAGAAGTGGAATGGAGGAAAGTGTGCCAGAATTTGTTAGTTTTAGAGATGCTGTTATGAGAGGACCGATGAGGGTAGCTGATAGTGTAGTTGATAGGAGTGTCAGGGCGAGTAATGTGGGAATACCTGTAAGGACAAATGAAGGGGTTAGGCAAGGGAATCAGGTTTGGAAGGATAGGAGTGCTAGTGCGCAGCGAGGTAGGTCAGGTAGTTGCGTCCGTGAAGAGAAGTGTTATAGGTGTGGGAAAGTAGGACATAAAAAGAATGAGTGTAGATGGGCATTAAGAGCATGTTTCAGGTGTGGAGAGACAGGACATTGTATTAGTGAGTGTAAGAAAGAGAAAGGGGTTAAATGTTATCAGTGTGGTTTGACTGGGCACATAGCGAGTGGATGCCGGAGTAATCATACAAATGTGATTTGCGGCAATTGTGGTAGGGATGGTCATTATGCTAGAATGTTCAAGGAACCTTGGGGTAAGTGTACTGAATGTGGTGTAGATGGGCATGTAGCTAGGGTATGTAGGAAGAAGAAAGTAAATCAGCTAGGATGTTCGGGAAACTAGAGTGTAAGAGGGTTCAGCTGGGTGAGTCCTCCTGTGTGTGTGTGGAAAGAATAGGATCAATGTTTGTGAGAATGGGATGAATAATTGGTTGGGAATGAGCAAGTATGAATCTAGTATGCATGAGAAGTTACGATTAGTGTTAGTTGAATATAGGAAAAAGAGGCGTTTGAAAGTTTTAAGTGAGGAGAAAGTACAAGGGAAATTTATAGGTATAGGTAAGAATACGAATAAGTATGACAAGGGTGTAAATGTGCAAGTGTGTATGGAAGATAAATGTGTTAATACAGATGACTCATGGCTGAGTATGAATGATACCTATTGTGTATGTGGCTTTTCCTTAGATGATGTAAAAGAAAGTATGACGAATGCGAGAGTGAGAGATATGAGAATGATAAATAGTATGAATGAATCTTTTATTAAAGTTGAAAATGGTTTTGATGAAATGGATGAATTGCTGACAGAAATAAGTGAGTTTTCAGGGCCAGATGATAGTGAGGTAGATGGGATTGTACATGAAATATTAGATGATAGGGATTTAGGTAGGAATAGTGTTAATGTAGCGAATGATTGTGATAAGGAAGAAGTGAATGAGAGAGTATATGGAGGCCCAGTTACTCGGAGCAGAGGTCTTGTTCCCGACTGCGACTGGGTTATGAAAAAAAAATTAGATAAGTGTTGTGTAAGACGGATTTGTCAAAGTAAGGGGGGAGGAATGTGGAGGATTTATTTTTGTTTTTTGCCAAATCCAGAGAGAGAGAGAGAGAGAGAGAGAGAGAGAGAGAGAGAGAGAGATTGGGTCAGTGAACGAAAGGTAATTAGTGTATTGATTGTTTGTTGTGAGAAAGACTGTTGGTATAAATGAGATTGTTTGTTTATGTTTTTAGTTAGGTTACGACAGTGGTGAATGTCTTGGGTGAATGCTTATTTTGATTTGACTGCAGCTTAAGGCAGTTACGTGTGTGAATGCTGGATTATATTTATTATTTTTCTTACCAGCGTGGAAGTGTTTTGTTGATTTTTGAGCCGTAATTCCTCCTTGGTGAGACTAACTCCTTTGAGAGAGATTTTTTTTTTTTGTGAAATTTACTGTTGATGACTTGGCCTGGAACTGATTATATTTAGACTGCTCTTTGAATCGACGATTGTTGATGACCTGGCCCGTTTACTTCCGATTGCTGTTGATGATGATGATGATGATCTTGACATTTGTGACTCAAGGAGTTGAGGCCATTATGGCAAATTAGGAGACTCTCCTGTTTACCATATAGTGGTAGTTTGCCTATAAAAGACTGTTGGCCCTTGTGTGGACGGTGTCCACTCAGAAATATATAAAATATTTCTGTTTATGTTTGTGGTTGTGGTTTATTTTAGTTTTTAAGTTTTGTTAGGGTTATTTTGATTGTGAATTTTTTTTTTTTTTGTTAATTAATGTTTATTTTGTGTTAATTTAGGATTGTAGTAATGAGTTATGATTATTTTTTTGGTTATGGAATATGGTTGGTGATTTTTAGTATTAAGTGGTTGTTTTGGTATTAGGAAATATAGTTTTAAGGGTATGTTTTGTTTATTTTGTCCTTTTTGTCTAAGAGTCTGGTTTTAGATTACGCAAGGGGAAAGTTTGTTTTGTGGAGACAATTGTCTGTTAGAGTGATCAAGGGTGTGGGGGTTGTTTTTGCAACATCCCGCCTCATAGTATCCCAAGTATCAATCGAAATCCATCGCTTTCTTCGTGAAACTTCGTGTCCTGAGACTTCACTACCAACTGACTGATATATATGCTCTTAATATCACATCATTCTTCATTAATTGCCCTATATTCGTCTCTTAAAGTCTCTAAGACTGCAAATCGATTCTTACATTCAATTTTAAATATTTCTTTATGCTCTTCTTCCAAAAGCTTAGTTGTATCAAGCCTAGTTATGCTATCCATCTTTCTGTTGGGTGCTTTCAGTTTTAGTTTCAGTGTGGCAATGAGAAGCTGGTGACCACTACCGATATCTGCACCTCAATAGCTTCTTACAATTCTCAGAGACCTCCTTCTCTCTTTATGAATGGTAATGTTATATATTTGATTTTTGTAATTGCCACATTGTGAAGTCCATGTATACTGTACTTGTGGATGTTCTTGTGTTGAAAAAGGGTACCTCCAATGACAAAATTGTTTGCTGAACAGAAAATTATGAAATGTGCTCCATTTTCATTTGCAACTTCGCCAAGATAGTCGACACCCATCACATTCTCTGTACCTTGATTATTTCTTCTAACTTTAGCATTGAAGTTGCCAATCACAATTTCCAGATCTCTCTTATGGATCTCATCTATTACCCACTGCAGCTCTTCATAGAATTCATCTTTCCTTTTTTCGAGGAAATCATACCAAACTATAATACTCATATTGCACTGCTTTGATATGAACTTTGTTAGTATTGATCTACTATTTATAGCTCTCCACAAGGTAAACGCCTTTTCTGCTCTGGGTGTCATCATCATTCCTACCCCTTCTCTTCCAACTCTATCTGATCTTCCTGAGTAGTTTCCTTACTAATCCTCTTACAATGTGTTTCACTTAGGGCTAAGATATCCAAACTATATTGAATAAATTCTCTCTCCACTTGCTGCAACATCCCATTCTGATTCATGAATTTAACAATATACAGTATATATATATATACATATATATATATATCCAAATGAGCCATTTATATTTTTGATACATTAATGTCTGGATTCTCTTAAGGATCTCGGGATCAGAGCCCCCAGGCGATATCACACGAAGACAAGAGCTTGTGTCCGGCCGGGAATCGAACCCTGTTCGGCAAGCTTGTATAGACAGTGACTAAACCACTTGGCCACAAGCTCTTGTCTTTGTGTGATTTCGCCTGGGGGCTCTGATCCCGAGGTCGTTAAGAGAATCCAGACATTAATGTATCAAAAATATATATGGCTTATTTTAATATGAAAAACACGTCTAAATGTGCAAAATTTATAATATATATATATATATATATATATATATATATATATATATATATATATATATATATATATATATATATATGAATGTATATATATATATATATATATATATATATATATATATATATATATATAAATATATTATATATATATATATATATATATATATATATATATATATATATATATATATATATATATATATATATATATATATACACAGCATATATCTATGTGTGCGTATATTTTTCTTTCAACCTCGATATATCAGTATCTTATGATTTTGCTATCCGATATATGAATAGTGGATACTATTCACAGAATATAGGCCTATTTTCTCTCAGCTTACTAATTTTTTAGTGATTCAGTCTGTTAACCAATACATTCATATTCTAATTACTTTTTAGAGTATTTAATATATAAGACGTATAAATATTCAGTTAGTGAAGAGATCTTAAGCAAAAAAATTAAAAACATCTGTCGTTCAAAATACTTATTGATAGTTAGAAACCTCCCTTGAAATGGCCATAGACTTGAATGACAAAGAAATGCAACCGGTTATTTAAACAATTTTGGATGCTAGTTGTTCAAGCACTTTTTATGCTAAAATTGTTTGAAAAAAATTAAGCTCTTCATAAAAAGTTCAAGATATTTACAGACGTGTATGGCGTTCAATATGAGTAAAGTTGGAAAATATTTGAAACAAATAAAAGGAAGACTTTTATATTATATTTGTTTTGTGGAATTTATTAGTTAAATGGCAACGAAATATTAAGGTGAAGTTCACTGAAATTTAACAATAAAGAAAATTACTCTTCCACATCAAACATGAAGGGTAAGTGTCTCTTATTCGCTGCTAAAATGAACGACAAAGTAACGACCGAGTAAAGTCCGAGGTTACTTATCCAACATCTTTTTCCTCCAAATGTCGTGTTTCACGTGTCACTGAAATTTGGCAAACTGGACCAGTCAATTCCGTGTCCTAATAGGACCAAATAAAATTTTGACCTCTCCTTTCTGACGCCATCAAATGAAAGAAAACTGAAGATTGATCATTCTTTTATAATTGCAGTATAACTATTTCTTTGTAGTGTTGTTTGTGCAGCATCTGGATTTCATGGAGGAATTTTCAAAATATCTGGTATATGGTAATGTACTGGATACACGTAAAAATTTCCTTAAAAAAAAAAAAATTATAGAATCCATTGTTATCAAATTTTCAAGAATGAAACATCATTGCTGGTCAAATGTGTAAGAAAATTGCCAAACTTAAGTAGGAACAATACCATAATATTACTAGGAGATTTTATTGACTGGATTGGATTGGATTTAGGAAATTTTGCTGCACAGCCCGTTAGTAGGACCTGTGAGGCAATTCAGCACCGACGTAGCGTAGTCTACAACTAGGGGAAACACCTGTAATTGCACTATGAAGGATATAGTGGCTAAAGGGTTGGACAGTAACATGGAGGAAAGGCAGCGCGGACGCAGGTAAAGTATAAGGAAACATTTCACGAGAAGCTACGACCTGAAGGAACGCTCTAAAGGTCTGTAAGTGATGCCTACAGTATACTGCGAGAGGTAAGAAATCGTATGGATACCATTCCCATGTAAATGGGTTTTGTTGATAAATAGTTCAATATCCTTATTAAAGAAATGCTGAATCTCAGAGCTTTCTGCCTTTGGCAAGCAATACTGAATCAAAGATTGCATAATTAAATATATCGTTAACTTATCTATGATCGTATTGCCATTTAATCCCGTTCAGTGACAAGAATATAAATGATTTTACTAAAGTAAGATACTGAGGATTAGTCGGAGGGTAATAACGAGATTCCAGATATCATAGATTGATGGCCAACTTTCTCATTTGCAAAATGCGAGTTATAGATAAAAGAACTTTTGAAATTCAGAAGTGCTTGAACAACAGTATCAAAGGATGAGAAGAGATATTTGAAAGTTTTTGAGATGGAATTAGTATTGTAGATTTTATTATCTTTGTGCTTTTTAAAACATAGTAATGGTGATATTCCTTATGAATGATATCGATCTATTCGTAATTTTTAAGGAAGAATAGGGTTAAATTGTAAATAGGTTATTAAGTATGTAAATTCTTTTGCTAACATTAAAATTCATTAATATTGTAGTTTTTCTTGTCCTTTTCATAATAGTTATGATTATCTTTATCCGCGTTGTTATCATTAATACAATTATTATCATTATCATAAAATGTGATCCAAGTGAAGCTCTCGCAAAATCGATTACCTCAATCTTGTTCCTTGAGCAAATTTAATCCTTTACAATTAACAGCATTTCTTGTACCTACTGTCCTGATCCTTTATCGCCTTAATGTCGTTAACTTTTCATTGCTGCTTTTCTTTTAACCTCGGGAATCTCTTCTGCTGTATTCTTCACCAGTCTTAATGCAGAAATCTTATGATCATTGAATTATTCCTAACTATTGTCCAAATTTAATACGTATTCATGGCTGGACAAAAAAAAAAAATCTAAAGTTAACACAAAAGTTCTCTCATAAATCTTCCGTCGAATCATGACATTTTTCTCTAGCAAAATTGTATCTCCTGTATATTTGAGGAAGACTTAACGGAAATAATTTCTCCATCGTTAGTGGACTTTGTTTACTCAAAGGATGCAACATGAAGCTCACTGAAATTGCT
>NC_090745.1:43207065-43212065 GCF_036898095.1 Palaemon carinicauda
CTCGGCGATTTTTTACTGAAGAATGCTAATGGTCGGTGTTAGACGTTGACCACATGCTTGGGAACTTCCCAAATAGCAATATCACTGGCATTGGTGAAAAGGAGAGGTGCATGTGAATTGGACTTCTGCCAAGCCATTGTAATCCAATCCCAGGTGAATGGAGGCCAATGTGTTTCTTGACTGGGCATCGGCAATGGGATGAATTTTCCCAGTGACGTGCTGAAAGGTACAATTGTAATTAGCCATATTGGACAGATGTCGGAGTTGACATGCTAACCAGGCATCCAACTCTCGAGTGAGGGCATACACTGGAGGCATGTGGTCAATGCGAATGATGAAGGGCGTACATTCCAAGAAGTGGCAAAAGTGATGGAGAGCCATGTGTACCACTAGCAATTCACTATTAAATGAAAAGTAGCTGGATTACGCCCTGGACAATTTTCTACCGAAGAACACCAATGGTCATTGTGAGCCATTGCCTACCTGCTTGAGAACTTCCCAAAAAGCAACATCGCTGGCATTGGTGAATAGGAGAGGTACATGTGGCATGGGAAAAGTGAGAGCAGCAGCAGTTAATATGGCATTCCTTGCATTGCAGAAGGCCGCGTCATGAATGGGACCCCACTTCAGGTCTTTTGGCTTTCTATTGAGGTCGGTATAGAGGTTGTCAAGAGTGGCGGCGATGGCATGCAAGAAACGTTGATAATACTTGACAAAACCCAATAAATCTTGCAGTGCATTGGTGGTCAAGGGTGTGGGGAAGTTCTAAAAGGCTGCTACCTACTCAGGGAGGGTGTGGATTCCTTCAATAGTGATGCGGTACCCTTAAAATGATAATTCATTGGTGCCAAAGGTACACTTGTCGAACCGGACTACAAGTCCATTCTGTTATAGGTGGTCTAGCATGATGCGTAAATGATGGAGGTGTTCGTCTTTGGAGAAAGGGACCCCAGTATATCATCAACATGGCATACACAGAAGAGGAGGTCCCCTAAGAGGCTATCCATGAGACATTGAAAAGTAGCCCCAGCTTTATGAAAGCCAAAAAAAAAGTAATTGAAGGTGTATTTACAAAAGGGGGTTGTGATGGCGGTCTTTTGAATATCTTCTAGGTTCCGTGGGTGCTATAACGTGAAGACCAAGGGCAGATGGGGCGGGTTGGAGAAGTGTTGAGGAGCACGAATGCAATTTGACTAACAGATGATTAGCGGTATTAATCAGGCATTGGAATTGTGAGAGGAAATTTGCACCGAGAAACTTCCAATTATATTTGGCGCTTCCAATAGTTAATGTGAGGGTTTCATAACTGTGGGTGGGTATCATAGATCCATTGGCAGCTACCAGGCTGATGTGGGCAGACTTCGACAGACTACATCATTTCCTGGAGAGTTGCTCTGGCAGGAGAAAACGGCAAGGACCCTTGTCTACTAAAACTTGCACACCTATACCTGTATCATGTAAAAAAAAAAAAAGATTAGTGTCAGGGGAATCCACTTCCGCAAGCGATAACTATATTTACATTTTTTGGGCTACTGACAACCCTTCGCACATTTCTTCACAGCTACCTGAATTTGAAGTGGGAGTAGCATAACTGCAGCTGATGGGCATCAGTAAGTGGCAGGAGAGGTTGTTGGTTGAGGCGTAAGTTAGGGGTAGTATATGTGTTTGGTGGGTGGCTTTGTTGCCAATCACGCATGTAACATGGTGGGCATCTGTGTATTACCGCATTCATGTCAGCTTTGGTCATTATTGAAAAGTTGTCCACTTCATCAGGAAAGGAGGCGTTGATGGAGGTCTGGAAGATAGTGAAGTGGCTGTCCATAAGGGCATGAACTTTGGTCATCAGGTCCTTCTTGTACAAAATATCGACCTCAGGAATGGCAATATGTACAGGTTCATGCAAGCACTATACCCAAAGAGCACTAGCTAGACTCACTTCACAAAGAGACCTGTCTGCAGCAGGTTGTAGGCAAGTGATATTGGTCATTTTCCTGAGGGCGAGCAAAGCCTTTTGGTCCCCCAACGGTTGTTGAGAGAGCTGAAAATTTTCTCATGTGGCCGGCCGGTGACAGCGAGTACTGCTTCAGGAGGTATGATTTGAGGTCGCCGTACATTATTAGGGTGTCCCCTTGTTCGGATAGTCAATCGGAGATTTTCGGGAGAGTGTCCCAGGCGATCACTGCAAGAACATGATCCGCTTTCATGCTTAACTGAGTCACTAACTTGATGTGAAACTGGACGTCAGCATGCTGGAACCAAGTGAATGTTTCTCTACTTGCGAAGGACGGTAGTTTCATTGAGACGTCATGTGCGGAAGAGGCAGGTTCAGTGGGCGGCATCCTCAAACAGTAAAGCACAGAAGCGAAGGGGCAGGCGGGAGAAAGCACACACTCTGCTGGTCACCAATGTGCATATTACCAGTTAGGTGCTAGCTTAAAGACTAGGCGAATGCAACAAAACTTTATTTCAACAGACATCAAGCTTTTTATACATCAGCTAAGTGTTAGAATGTCACAAAAATTAAAAGAGACCAATGAAGGAAAAAAAAAGGATCAAATCAGTTCTGTTGACAGAGAGGTGTAGAGCAAGATATACATAAAAAAATACAGTTACAATGTACGAGTGTGAGACACATTCGGTAGAGATTACATAAGTAGGAGTTTTATTATGCTCATGACAAAAGAATATAAACTCTTTACCCTCACCGCCATGAAGTTCATAGGAAAAGACATTTAAGAGTATTCTGATGATAGGAATGAAAGGCTATGACTTCCTTAGTGAGGATACTCACTACTCCTGGTTTTTCAGGATTTAAACTTTATTTTTTAATATTTTCTTCGGTTTAGCCACTAAAACGTGACATAAAGTTACAGTAATTCTCTAAGACGGGGTGTTGTTTATTAAAGACAAGAAAATCTTACTACTGTATAACCATTAATAAATGAATAAAATAATTTTTAAATTTTATGACGACCACACATTTATATAAATGTATATATAAACATATGCACATATCATGATCATCATCATCATCCGTAACTAGTCTAATGCAGGACAAAGGCCTCAACCATGTCCTCCCACTCGCATCTGTTTATGGTCTTTCTATACCAGTCTATACCTGCAAATTTACTTAGTTTGTCAATCCACCTTCTTTTCTTCCTTTTCCTGATTCATTTGAAGTCTTCAGAGATCCATTCTATTATTCTTAATGTCCATCAAGTATTTGTCATTATCAGTATATGTCCAGTGTATCTCCATTTCTTTTTCTTACAATGTGTTGGAGTATCCTCTACTTTGGATTGCTCTCGTATGCATATTGATCTTTTTATGTCTCTTAATGTTATTGCTATCATTACTTTTTAGAATAACTACCTTATGTTCTAAGGCTTTAATAAAGCACCGAGTTCCCGATGAATAACTTAACACTGGTACGACCATCTGATTAATTACCTTTCTTTTTTGAAAAAGTGGCATTTTACTTTTCAAAATCTTATTTTATTTACCGATAGTTTTCAATCAGTGGTTATCCTTCTTTTAATTTTGATTTCATAGCCTGGGGAAACACTTACTGTTGATAGTAGATACATATGTTCAAAAACAATCTCTTTAGGCTCGTTCATAACCGTTATTTGTTGTCTCTCAGCATTGTTATTGAACATTATCTCAGTTTTACTCAGATTGATTTTCAGTCTTAGATATCTGGTTTCTTTATTAAAATTTTCTATGATCTTTTGCAATTCCTGCAATGATTCACTAAACGCAACTATGTCACCTGGAAATCCTAAGTTGTTAAGATAACACCCATTAATGTTAATTCCAATATTCTCCCAACCTAAATTCTTTAAATCATCCTTTAGGCACACTGTGAATAACTTGGGAGAGATGGGGTATCCTGTCTAACTCCCTTCCAAATCAGAATGTTTAAACTATCTTTATGTAGTCTCAGGATTGCTGTACCTCACTTATATATAGCTTCAAGTGTTCTAACATAAGATTTCTCTATTCCTAGACTTCGAAAGGCTTTCATTACTGCTGATTTACACCGAATCATAAGGTTTCTCTTAGTCTATAAATGGCATAAAATATCATTTGTCATACTGTGTTGATTTTTCTATTAGATGGTAATTACATGATTATGGTCAGTTTTTGATACACTCCTTTAAAGCCTGCCTGCTAACTTGGTGGATTAGAGTATAGTTTTCTTAATATTCGGCAAAATATGATCGTTGTACGAATTTTAATAAATTTCTAAGAGTAAACTTACGGGGCTATAATATTTCAGGTCTTTAGCAACCCTTTGGTAGCATGTCCTGCGAAAACACTTACTGTCTGTCCAAAGTATACTGTATATACTAACTAACAATCTTTAGAGGTTCGTCCATAATCCTTATTTGCTGTCTCTCTGCATTTTAAATGAACAATATCTTATCCTTACTCATATTCACTTTCAGTATTTCCTCTTTATTCAAATCTTCTATCATCTTTTGTAAATCCTCTCATGATTGATTCACTACATGAAGTTCATAGGAAAAGACATTTAAGAGTATTCTGATGATAGGAATGAAAGGCTATGACTTCCTTAGTGAGGATAATCACTACTCCTGGTTTTTCAGGATTTAAACTTTATTTTTTAATATTTTCTTCGGTTTAGCCACTAAAACGTGACATAAAGTTACAGTAATTCTCTAAGACGGGGTGTTGTTTATTAAAGACAAGAAAATCTTACTACTGTATAACCATTAATAAATGAATAAAATAATTTTTAAATTTTATGACGACCACACATTTATATAAATGTATATATAAACATATGCACATATCATGATCATCATCATCATCCGTAACTAGTCTAATGCAGGACAAAGGCCTCAACCATGTCCTCCCACTCGCATCTGTTTATGGTCTTTCTATACCAGTCTATACCTGCAAATTTACTTAGTTTGTCAATCCACCTTCTTTTCTTCCTTTTCCTGATTCATTTGAAGTCTTCAGAGATCCAT
>NC_090745.1:43217065-43227065 GCF_036898095.1 Palaemon carinicauda
AGTTGTTCATGATTATACAGGCTTCAATCCTGATAAAATCCATCACTCGGCAGTGGAGAAGATGGTGACGCTGGCCCGCATAATTAAGGAGGAAGGATTTGCTGACATGATGGAAGAAGATATGGACAGCCTTATCGAAGCCCATTCAGACCCGCTGACAAATGAAAACCTCCTTGAAATGACGAAGTCAGCGAGTAAAAAAAAGAGTGAAGAGGAGCAAGACGAAGAAATGACTAAGATTGGCCTTACTCTGGAGAACCTGCAATAAATGTGCATCATGGCAAGGGCATTAAAACGCTTTCACAAGAAGTCGATGAGAACATGATTCAGTCTGTCGAGTTTTACAACCGTATTGATGGGGTTATGGCGTTATACAAGGGTAGTTTGCAACAAAAGAAAAAGCAACGACAGCTGCTACCTATCATCATGCTCTTAACAAATTTGAGAAAGCCAGCTACACCCTCAGCGCCTCCAGCAGAAGAGCCTTCGGGTGAACCTCGACCCTCTATGAGTGGAGTGGGAGCAGCTGCGCCTCTCTCACAAGGCGATGACGATGACCCAGCGTAATATCTGATGATGATGAGGTGCTTCCAGAACTACATTAAAGGCCTCATTATACCTGATCAATAGCACCATCATCATCATATTTGTCGAACAGTACAGGTCTGTCATCGTTATCGCCTTTATCGTCGTCATTTGCAGCGGCGTCGTCTACATAACAGCTGAAGATTCTGCTGTCATCGGTGAGTGTTAGAACATCATAATATTGTATCGTATGAGGGAGTGAGTGTGTGTGTGTGTGTGTGTGTATGTATAAAGGGTTTGTATGCAGTAATAAAAAACTTTAGATTTATGTTAAATATTTGTGAGTGAATGTGGTATACGTTACAGCAATGTAATATAATGAATCCATACTTTAAAAATAATAGATTTAAGCATAATATACTGCACATATACTGTATATAAAGCATAGATATACATATAGTATTTCAAACATTCTTTTACCCACACACATACAAAATTATGGGGGAGGGGCCTAATCTTACTTCAAGGATTTTCACCTATTGTGAGGGTCTTTGGTCTCCCTTCACCAGGATAAACGAGGATCACTGTATATATATATATATATATATATATATATATATATATATATATATATATATATATATATATATATATATATATATATATATGTATATAAATATGTATGTATGTATATATATATATATATATATATATATATATATATATATATATATATATATATATATATATATATATATGCATACAGTAAGTGAGGTAAAGAGGACAGTTGACCTGAGGTGAGGTCAGGGATTGGGATTTTGGAAAGAAGTGAAGAGAGTAAGGAAGGCTGGCGCAAGAATTGAAGAGACGTTGAAAATTGGAAATGGAAGGTTGTTAAAAGGAGAGGAGGCAAGGAAAAGGTAGGCGGAATATTTTGAAAGTTTACTGAATGTGGACGATAATAGGGAGGCAGATATAATTGCTGTTGCAGGTGTTGAGGTGCTGGTGATGGGAGATGAGAATGAGAGAGAGAGATTATAAGAGAAGGAGTGAGGAGAGCACTAGATGAAAAAAGAGTAGGAAAAGCATCTGGTATGGATGGTGTGAGAGCTGAGATGTTGAAGGAAGGGGGTGTGACTGTACTTGAATTGTTGGTGAGATTGATTAATATTTGTTTTGTGTTGTCAATGGTACCAGTAGATTGGGATTGTACGTGTATTGTACCACTATATAAGGGTAAGGGAGATATGCAGGAGTGTTGTAATTCAAGAGGTATTAGTTTGTTGAATGTAGTTGGAAGAGTGTGTGGTAGAGTATTGATTAATAGGATTAAGGATAAAACAGAGAATGCAATCTTAGAAGTACAGGGTGGTTTAAAAGAGGTAGGGGTTGTATGAATCAGATTTTTACAGTTAGGGAGATATGCGAGAAATATTCAGCAAAAGGTAAGGAGGTGTTTGTTGCGTTTATGTATCTGGAGAAAGCATATGATACAGTTGTTAGGGAAGCAATGTGGAACGTAATGAGATTATATGGAGTTGGTGGAAGGTTGTTGCAAGCAGTGGAAAGTTTTTACAAACATATATATATATATATATATATATATATATATATATATATATATATATATATATATATATATATATATATATATATATATATATACAGTATATATATATATATATATATATATATATATATATATATATATATATATATATATATATATATATACATATATATATATATATATATATATATATATATATATATATATATATATATATATATATATATATATATATATATGTATATATATATATATATATATATATATATATATATATATATATATATATATATATATATATATATATATATATATAATCTATAAAAAAGAACAATTAAGTAGTAATGCCACAAATAAATCACTCAAAATTTAGATCTGAACTAGATCTTACACTTAAGAAAAAACAATACTCAAAAATGATATAATCACTCGTTTCACTAGAAATTAATTCATGAAAATATTTAATTTTGACAATTAAGGAAAAAATTTGACACTTTACCACTTTAGTAAATAAACAATAATAACACTTAAATATATATGTAACTGCCACTCTTACGTCCTTTGAGCTCACATAAGGTTACAGAATGCTTAAGCAGAAATATATGCATTTCACTGTTTAACCTAATCACACAGGGCCAGGCACAAATAAAAAAAAAGAATAAGATTCACAATATAAACTGCACTTAAAAATACACTTCAATTCTTTCAAACTAACAGAAAAAATATCACAACGTTTAACATGCACTATATACCCTAGAAAGACAAAATCGATGGATGGCTGAAGAGGTGCTGGCTAGATGATTGTCGAACGTTGGCTGTTTCTGAATGTCAGGCTGGAGCTCTGCCTCCTATGCATTGCTAGGCCCTATATATGCATTCAAATACATTCTGGAATCCTTCAACAAAGCACTCTCGAAGCATGGTGGCTCTCACTGCGTAAAGGTGGCCAACTTGGCAGCTGTGGACGTGGTCATTGGAAATATGGTTCAATTGCTGCCTAATGAGCCAACATTCTCAGCTAACTCCACCCACCTCTTCCCCTTGAAATAAGAAAAAAAGAGTAAGTTTAGTCGAGAACCTTCATGAAACTTTCAACTACATGGAAACATGATGCAATCCCTAGCGTTTATACTTTGTGCATGTCATATGTACCTTTTAACAATATTACATAAGACTTCGTAACCCAATTACATGAAATAAAAAAAATTAATTCTTTTAAAATGACGTAAAATTATATATACAGAACTGAATGAAAACACAATAAGGACACACTTATGTAATTTACATACATTTACCCAATCATACGTGAGTGGGATCAACCTTACAATCTGGCTATACATTCCTTAAAAACACAAATAAGATATGTGAATAACATAATCTACTCTCATGTTAGACCAGCTTCATAAGAATATATATATGCATATATATACACGCACACACACACACACACACACACACACACACATATATATATATATATATATATATATATATATATATATATATATATATATATATATATATATATATATATATATATATATATATATATATATATATATATATATATATATATATATATATATATATATATATATATATATATATATATATATATATATATATATATATGTATATATATATATATATATATATATATATATATATATATATATATATATATATATATATATATATATATATGTATATATATATATATATATATATATATATATATATATATATATATATATATATATATATATTTGAGCTCAGGCCATGTCATCCTGATGGAAGGTTCCTTTAAGTGGCTTCCTAGGTTTTATTTGACTACAGTGATATTCCCAGAGAATTTATCTTAAGGTCTCCAGAATTCTAACTCCTGGCGCGAATAGCCTTAAAGTTCCTTTTAAGATATCGCATAATATCAGGGGACGTATTCTTGACACGCCACATAGCAATCTGCACCCCGCATAGCGTTTACGCTTCGAGAGTGGAAAGTGGCAAAATAAAAGTGGAACCGTTATAAAGTTCCCCTCCTCCGTTACTGTTTGAATACTCAAATGGCGCCATAATCGTCCGCCATCTTTATTCCTTTTTCTAAGCGGTTCCACTCGGTGGTTTTCCCAGTGCTCTCTCGTTATCAGGATTTATTATGCAATCTCCAGATTCTTCTGCCTCTGGAAAGTTGAGTATTTGATTCTTATGTTGTATAAATTTAGCTCTGGCCGTTAAGTAAAACTTATTTTGAATTAAACTACTTTTTTGGCAGAGCTATTGCCTAGATCAGAGGCGGCTTTGGCGCTGTCGTTCGTAACGCATGAGTTATTTAGTTAGCCAGAACGACTTTCCTGGTATAATAGCTTAAATAAAAATAATTAGCTATTTAGTCTTCATTGCTAGGAATTAATTATATTATACCGATAGTATTCCCATTAGTCTCGGCGAATTAGGTAGCTGAGCCTGTTTACGCTAAGCTTCCTAGCCTAGGCGTCCTAGTTTACTCTCTTGCATGATATAATAAGTGTTCCTAGTGCTATTAAATTTAAATGAAGATAATAGGCCATTTATACATGTAAGGTATATGGATTGCATATAAAATTTCCTTTTCTAAGATAGTATATGAAAGAGCTTCGATTAGTTAGGTAGTTGATCTCACTGTCGCTAGGCTAGTAGCCTAGTGGCTTTAGTATACTTTCATACAATCTCCCCTGTTACCCCTATATATAGGGTAATCCCTCCTTCCATCTGAGTATAGCCTATGGCTACAATCCTAGTTGGTCTTGCCTTGAATTGTCATTCTGGCAAGGTTAGGCTAGGGTTTTTTCTGCCCCTTCACTTAGCTACGGATGGTGAGCTTTGAGTTTGTCTCAGAACCTCAGAGTACTTGTCGTGTGCCGGCAACTGAACGATATGGTTAATGTACTCCCCTGTCGGATCTTGTTGGCTGGCATAGGAGGCCTTTCCTCCCTTGACTGCACTTGAAGGGGTCATGTGATCACCTTCTCCCTGTGGTTTAGTCAACTAGTCCTGTACTCGCAGACCCTAGGCTGAAGAATAGTGATTATTTTTCTGCCTAGGATGGTGCTGGCATTAGGACTCTGTTTCTCTATGAAAAAGGGTGGCGGCTAGATGATGCCGGACCCCCTTACTGTATTGGCAGATCCTAGGCTGGGGAATGTATTCTCCATCTGTCTAGAATGGCGCCGATACTGAAACAGAGCCTCCTCTAGGTCTGGTAGGGCCAACATGCCGCCGGCTCCTCTCACACCTTAAACAGGACCCTTTCCCCCTCCCATTCTTTCCTTTAGTGATGGTCTAGCCATCACACCCCTTTGGCCATTGTCCTACAATCTCGCCGATTTCCGGCAGGCTGTAGGGCTGGCCTGGGCTTCTGCCTGTATGGCCTAGTCGTATAACTTCCATATTGGACATGGAGCTTCGGGATAGCTGTATCGGCAGGTCTAGCTGCCGGCAGGAGAACCATTTGCTTTAGAGTGTTCTTCAGTCATCCCTTAGGCTGCCATCCATATCCTACGACTGGTAGATACTGGCACGGAGGTGGATGGGTGGAAGCTTGATTATCCTTTATTCTCCCCTTCCATTAGAACCCCCATTCCAGAGGAAGGAAGTGATACAGTGCTCGTACATCACCCTTCACTCCTTGCTTTCTCTCTCTCTATTGGCTAGTGCCGCCAGCTACTAACCTAACTGGTGACTGCCGGCCACTAACCTTGCCGGCAATATGCAGGCTAGACTTGTGGTCCGACAGCCGTTAATTCACTGTCACATCTGACTCTGCCGGCGAGAGCCGGCCGAGTCTGATATTCCGGCCACTACCCTGTCACATTGAATGATGGCTGGGATAGTGTGCTGACAGCCGCCGACCAGCCGGTGTTCTGCAAGCCGCCGGAAATCCGCTGGGGCGCCGGCCATAGATATTATCAATATTTTGCAAGTTGAATTACCAAGTATGGTATATGTATATACAGTAGCAAGTACATCTGTAGTATAGAGTATTCTGCAGACAGAAAACTATGGTATAAAAGTATAAAGTAGTTAAATTTTTCAATATTCTCTGTGTGTCCAAGTGCAGTCTATTGTTGAGACCTTATAAGATTGGGAAAGGAATTCCCTTTCTTTTTACTAATAGATGATAAGTTATTTTGACATTCATTATTAATCCTTTTGGAAGTCGGTGTTGTTTACACTACTCTATCCTTATAGGCTAGAATCTTCCATCGGGCCTCCTAAGGATGATAACCTTAGAATTAATATTGAGGGAGGTCACACCAATTGTCTGGCCGGGAAACACACGTATGTGTCTTTCCTATTTCATTTCTAGCTTACCTATCCTAAGCTATATGTAATAAAATAAAATGGAAAATATTATTATAATATTATTTTATCTAGTGAGATAGACTACGTTATACTCATTTTATTTTCCTCTCTTTACAGGAGGACTATGTGAAGTGCGACAGCGTCTTCTGCAACGTACGTAGCAGGAGCTTCTGTGGCCATCTGGGGTGTAGGACACACTCCCGCTGCTCCATCACCAATGGACCTCTCAATTACTGGGACCCACAGGTATGTACAATATGTAAAGACCTGGTGTATGACGCTTTTGAAAATCCCAAGACAACAGAGTCAAGGGATGCAGCTTTGGACAAACTGCGCAAATGGGTTCGTGGCTTCCAAAAGCCCTTCTATTCCCCAAAGCATCTGCGGATGCTGTTATTCCTCAGCTTCACCCTGAGATCCCTTGCATCCAGATAACCGAAAAGGACCTTCTGGCGGAAGGTCCAGATGAAGAGTCAACGTTTGCTCCAGAGACAGAAGAGGATGAAGTTGAAACAGTCTCTGTTTCGTCAGTTCCTGCCCTAGAACCCGTGGTCTCTATGTCCTCCGCTCCTCAACCTGAGAGGTCGGATGATACCCTGTCTGCCATCAAAGCTGTGATGGAAATATTCAAGAAGAAGAGCGAACAAAGGGAAGCTGCATTCAGGAAGAAGATTCTTCAGATAACAGCGACCCGTGGGTCTCAACGGAGACTTAACGTAAAGGATCTTCCCTCATGTTCCGAGGCAAACCCACGGAGGCATGCCGAGTACACGCCGATTACAAATGGTAAAATCTTTATTTCAGAGAAGCTGGGAGCTGTCCTTATCGAGGACATTGAGTTCTGGCCCAGCTTTGAGTCCTATCCAGACTGCTTCATTCGTCTAAGGGCAGAACCTTTATCCAAGGAGGAGACAGAGCCTAAGAAGGTCATAGTACTGGACCATACGAAGGCTCAGGCTTTGTTAGCAGGCAGTTTGAAGGACAGGGGCTTCACCAATTCGAAGGTGCTGGCCCTGAGCTAGAAACATCCCTCTTTTCTTGCTCCAGCAACTGTGGCTTTCCCCTTTGCGGAAAAATCATTTAAGGCGGCGATTAAGGCAGTGGAAGCTGGGAAACCTTGCCCTACACTGGAGGAGTATAGGCCCCTTTCCCTAGCCTTGCTAACGGATAACAAAAACTGGAAGGATATTCAACTTACCTTATTAGTCGGGAAGTTGGAGGCTGATATCGCTAGACGTCAGTTCAGCGAAAACCTCCCAATGTGTCTAAGTTTCTCCTACACAGGGAACAAGATACAAAGGAGAGGCTTGCTGCCTCTCTGTCCCTCCAGGTGTCCATGGAGGCAATGGCTAGTGAACAGAGATCCCCGGAAATGTTCATGGTCATGGCCAAAACACATTTGGCAACCCTAACTAAAGACTTCTACAGCTTTGCTAGGGGAAGAAGGGCTCGTAGAGAGTTTGTGTTTACCTAGGCTGCGGTCAAACACGAGCCCTGGAAGTTGATATTTTCCAATATCTGGGGGAAAGACCTATTCTCAAACGATTTGGTCAGAGAAATTGTCGACAAGGCCACCACGAAGAATAGAAATCTTCTCCAGAAGTGGGGCATGTCGGTTAAGAGGAAGTCTTCTCCGGATGAGGGTCCCCAACCGAAGAGGAAGACAAATAGGCCAATAGTGCCATCTCACCCTGCTAGACAACAACTTCCTGTGACTGCGGTTCCAGATATAATGGCACAGCCCAAACCCACCTACCAGATGGTACCCCAGCAAGTGGTGACTCAGACACCAATCTTTACTCCCGCCTATGAGAGGCAGACCACCACTTTTCGCCCTAAAGGTAGGGGGTCAGGTAGAGATTCCTCTAGACATCCCTCGAGAGGAAGAGGGGGTAGGGGAGCAAGTGGTCGAATAGGCAAGCCCTCCGGAAACTTCTTAGAGGAACATAAGTCATAATCTACCAAAAGGCAATATGAGTCATCTTGGAAGAAGTGGGTTGCCTTTTTCATGGCAAGAAATCCAAAGGAAATCTCAATGGATTTCTGCTTGTCTTTCTTTATTCACCTTCATGAACCTAGGTTTAGCAGCCAACACGAGAACTACGTGTAAATCTGCCCTGACTAGACCTTTGCTTTATGCTTTCCAAGTAGACTTGTCTAATGAAATTTTTAACAAAATCCCTTAGGCCTGTGCCAGGCCTAGGCCTGCAGCACCTCCAAGGCCCATTTCATGGTCCCTGGATAAGGTACTACATTTTGCTTCAAGCTTGGACAACGATAATTGCTCTTTGAAAGATTTGACTCAAAAAGTTATATTCTTGTTTGCTCTAGCCTCAGGGGCTAGAATTAGTGAGATAGTGGCCTTGTCTAGGGAAGAAGGCCATATCTAGTTTGCTGAAACCGGAGAGCTAAATCTCTTTCCCGACCCAACGTTTCTCGCCAAGAATGAGCTACCCACTAAGAGGTGGAGTCCCTGGAGAATCTGCCCTCTAAGGGAAGACATCTCGCTGTGTCCAGTGGAGAGTTTAAAGGCCTATCTTCGCAGAACTTCGGACTTCAGGGGAGGTCAGCTCTTTAAAGGAGAAACATTGGGCTCAAACTTATCCCTGAAACAACTAAGGGCAAAGATCACCTACTTCGTTCGCAGAGCGTATCCTGATAGTACGCCCACATGTCATGATCCAAGGAAAATTGCTTCTTTGTTGAATTTTTTCTAGCTTATGGATTTTGAGAGCCTTAGTGCTGCGAGGAACAGTGAATTATGTGGGAATATAATTCTAAAGGGTGTACATGTTGGCACTTTATAGTGCAACATGGTAAGTGAAATGTCTTCATGGTGACATTATGGACTGTTCCAGTCTACAAGGGTGATGAAACATAGACTGAACACTAAGTGCCATGTGTTTTTTACACAAGTGTAAATAGACAGACTTCTTAGAAAGATATTAGAAAATTTTATAAAAAAATCTGTGTGAGTGGCAAAGATTTTGTTTTCAGGTAAAACAAGCATTTCCGATTTATTCTGTTTTGTCTATGTTATTAAACTCTATTTCACTTGCATTTTTATGTTATTATAAATGTATGCCAAATTTTTATTTATTGTTGACAATAAATGATTAATTGTTTTGTGCGTCTTATTTCGCCCTAGACATTTTAATAAAGTTATGTTAGAGCATGCCTTTCATTCCTTACGAAAAAAAATTATTAAATTAGAAAAAAACAATTCATGTTTTGCATGAAAACACACACAGGGCCCACCTCCAGCCAGCTTGACATTTTCTTGGTGTTTTAAAATGTAATGATAACACCAGAAAATGACTAGCCCTTGCCATTGTTTTCATGGTTTTTTTTAATTCCTTATATAAATATGAATATAAAAGGTACAAAATCAGACTAAGTATCTTTTTTCAAGGTAATAATTTTCACATTAATTCCTTACATTTCATAAAAAATAGGTAAAAAAATAAGTACAATTTACAATAAACGAATGGTCAGTTGGTCGAATGCTGGGGCAAGGCTCATGCATAATCACCACAGAACAAGTTCATGAACGGACAAATGAAC
>NC_090745.1:43229565-43289565 GCF_036898095.1 Palaemon carinicauda
CACATATATGGTACATTGCTAGCAAATGATTATATGGTACCAAAAAAAAATACTGATATACATATGATTTGGTAACTTGTTAAAGAATAATTGTTACCTTTGTCAGAAACATAGATTAACACAATACGGTAATTAATAAAAATATTTGTTACCTTGGTAAAGATTCAATTTTAGTGCACAAACACGAATTCCTGGTACGTACACGTACCACGGTCTCGTACATATATATATATATATATATATATATATATATATATATATATATATATATATATATATATATATATATATATATATATATATATATATATAGGGCTTATATATTTTATTAGATGCCCATAGATTCTGTTATTTTTATTTTTTTTTCTCTTTTCTTTTAACATTCCGGCTTATGTATTTTATTAGATGCCGAGAGAAAAAATTATTTATTTTTTAAAATGTTTTTTAAATGTATTTTTAACAATGCAAATGTTCTATAGTTTCTTCAATTACATATTACTAGCGTACTAACTGCTTTTCATACACACGCTATTCCCAGACAATTTTACTCCTTGTAGCGAATGAGGTGCCCACTTCAAATGGCTTTAAACTGAATTAAATAAGGAGTTTTGTCTGGACATGGCAAAACGTTCTGTTTTAGCTGCAAATTGTTCCGTAACCTATGCCAAACAAGGATGTTCACGGCGATAAATATCGTCACCGTCACAACTGTTCCTGCTAGTAGTATGGGGTGAAGAAATTCCTTATAAGTCGGTGACAGGTGGTCCATCTCGGTCAATTTCATCAACCACTTGGCTACCTGTTTTTTGTATGGCAGAGGTAGTGATGGCAATATAGTCGTCCACGTGAAGTTCGCGAAGTGGCTCGTTCTCTGATGATGGTTTTTATCCCGGTCACCATGGAATTAGGGGAAGTCCCGATACAACCATCTGCTGGAACAAAGATTTTTGCATAGGACGTGGATCCGTCCGGGCATGATACATTGAAGACATCTTTGTCATATCGTATCCACGAGCCGTTGTTCAGTCTGCAATTAAACTCATAATTGTCAAAGGGATGAAGCTTATCCAGACAATTTTCACTTGTCTTTATGGAATTCAAATGAGTCAGCTGAACATATTTTTCTATCCATTGCGTCTGAACAGTGAGTTAATTGATTTAAGTTTTTAATGACTGTATATGTTTCCTTGTCTGGGGAAATCAATACGTGTCCTGTCAAACTGGATATTACTGGATTTGACTGATTCGTCATGAAAGTCGGAAATGGTGATATCCTGTAAGATTGCCAGGCATCAGAAGAATCAAAGGGAATTGTCATCATAATCTTGTTATTTTCAACGTTTACTGTAATTAGGCTGTAATAAAATTCTAACCTACGTTCGTCTAACAAAGGAACATAGGCTAGTTTATCCCGTCCGTTCTCCAGAACTAGCTTTAAGTATTTTATAGGCAACAAATGGGGCGACAGTACATCTTTTGTTGCTAACGTGATACCTTCTACATAATCTTTTGATTTCTCAATGATATGTGCAATTTTGTTATGTATGTGATCAATTTTTTAATCATAATACGTTAACGTTGCCAACAAATCCTGTACTTCCATAATCTGACTGATATTACTTGAATGTTCATTTACTAAATCCATAATTTGATTGATTGAAGCTAACTGATTCCTTAGTTCTGACATAATCAATTCATCATCATGAGTCAAGAACTCAATTTTCTTATTTTCATTACTAATCTTAAGACGATTGGAAATTCGTAAACCTAAACTTACAATAGACCCAAAGATGTTTAATGCTGCAAAAATAAACGGGTTTCGTCATTCTTTATGTTCGTGCCCTACAGTCCCCATCAAATGTCACGAGCCAAAGATTCTATCTCGTAAGTCTTATTTTGCAAGTCATCAGATAGCATCTCTGCAAATTTTAGTGTCAATCCAAGCGAACTCTCTGTAGTCAAATGAAAATGTCTGCTATACAACTCATCTAATGAGACAGCAAACCTTGAAATGGCGCTTTTTAAGCTAGTGACATCATTCTCTGGAAGAAAAATTGCTTGCATATGCACTTCGACAACTACGTTGCTTATCTTTCAACTACAGTGCCATATTTAAAATCTATACTTTTAGTTTTAGAGCTCGTCCCACACGAGAAAAATGTCTGAGCGAACAATATCACTCCCAACAACAAAAAATTCATCTTGGAAACCTGTGACGAGAAAAATATATGTAATTACTCCTGTATTAAGAAGAAAACTTTTAATTATACAAATAAAAATCTTTCCCTCACTTCTTTCCCTCTCTTTTTTTTTTCTTTTAATTTCTTATGTGAGCCAATGGTACTATTCTCTCATCCGTGGGTTGGGATACTTTTTGAACTCTAAACCTATTGGCCGTTAATGTTTCCAAAATGTTGAATGGGCCTTCAAACTTGGGTGTTAGTTTATAATTGAGTCCTTTACGTACATTCACCTATATATATACATTATCACCCACGGTATATGTTTTAGTTGGCTTCGCTATTTTATCATGATTCCTTTTCATTATGATTTGTGATTCTTCTAAATTCTTTTGAAGGATATCATAACGACTTTTTCTTGCATTTATACATTCTTTTAAAGGATTTGATAGATTAGTTGTAGGCGTTAATACATGGAAAGGCGTTCTAACTGAGGTACCATACAATGCTTCGTACGGCGACATTTTAATTGATATATGATATGAATGATTCAGAGTACTCAGTACAGCAGGTATTTCAATATCCCAGTTGGGGTCTGATCCCCCTAGTGTTACTCTTAATATATTTAAAACCTTCCTATTTGCTCTTTCCACTAGCCCATTCGACTCTGGGCGATATATCATGGTATTTATTTTCTTTATGCTCAGGAATTCACACAATGAGGTAAGAAAGTGATTATTAAGTTCACCACCCGAGTCTGAGATTATCATGTGTGGAATTCCATGTTTACAAAAGTAACACTCGTAAAACTTCCTAGCCCATTCAATCGCAGTTTTAGTTTTAAGCGCTACTAGTTCTGTAAAAACGAGTTAAAGCATCTACAATTACTAAGAGGTGCTTATTTCCTCTGTCTGACTCGTAAAATCCTGTTAACAAATCTAAATGTATTCTTTCAAAGGGTTGATTGGGCACGGGATAAGCCCCTAGGCTGACAGGTGTTTTCGTATGCCCTTTGTTTTCCTGACATGTGCGACAATTAGCTATGTGTCTTTTTATATCTGTAAGCATCGTATGCCAATAAAACAATGATTTGGCTTTCTGTGACATTAATGAGAACCACGGGTGTCCATGTAATGGATTTGCATGCAACCAATTCAGGACAGTGGAAATAAGTGAGATTGGTACTACTACCTGGTCGTTAGTTACATGTGGTGAATTGCGGGTTTTCCTTGTCACGGTCCTACAAAAAATATTATCTTTGATTATATAATTCTGCTGCTTATACTTTATATATCCCTTTTCCTTATGATTGCCTTTCAAAGCATTTATAATTGTTTCTATTTTCTGATCTTTTCTTTGATCAGTCTGTAATAATTAAGCGCTCCAGCCTAAATCTTCTTGTTCAGATATTGTTTTAACAATAGGCATGGATTTTGATATATCTATTAATTCAGCTAAAGGCTCCGTACAAGATGACACGGGGTTGCGTGATAATGCATCCGCAATGATATTTGCTTTCCCAGGTAAATACCCGATTCCTGCGCCAAAATCTTGAATGATCAAATGCCACCGAGTTCGTTTAGGGCTGTGGTTGAAGCCTTTAAAGAACTCGGTTAGTGGTTTATGGTCAGTAAGAACTTTAACGGGATAACCTTATATTATGAACTTAAAATGCACTAGTGGATTAACAATAGCTAGCCCTTCCTTGTCTATTACTGCATACTTACTTTCGGAAGTTCTCAGTTTTCGAGAATAAAAAGCTATCGGGAAAAATTGTTTATCATATTGCTGAAGCAATACCCCTCCTACTCCTAAATCTGAGGCGTCTGTTGCAATGAAGAATTCCTTACCGAAATCAGGAAATTTTAAGATAGGAGAACTACAGAGTTCATCTTTCAAGGTATTAAACACCTGTTGATGATGCTCAGACCATATGAAATCTACGCCCTTCTTCGTAAGATCAGTTAAAGGAGCGGCTATTATTGAATAGTTGCGTATAAAACGCCTGTAATATCCCCTACAACCCAGAAATTGCTGTATTCCCTTGACATTAGTAGGTATGGGAAAATTACGTATAACCGACACCTCATCATGGACTACTTTAAGACCTTGGCTTGACACCATGAAACCCAAATATACTGATTCTGTTTTGAAAAATTCACACTTACTAATCTTTACCCTTAAGTTATGTTGTCTTATTCTCTGTAGTACTAGTTCTAACTTACGTAGATGTTATTCTAAGGTGTTGGAAAAGATTACAAGATCGTCCATATAGGCATGCAATATACCCCCTAACAAGTCTCCAAACACTATGTTAATCATACTTGTAAATGTTGTAGGAGCACAACGTAAACCAAAAGGCATCCGTAAAAATTCATTATGTCCCCTGGCTGTGCTGAAGGCTGTGTATGGGATACTATCTTCTTCTAATGATATCTGTTGAAAGCCTTTAAGCAAGTCCAAACTGGTAAAATATTTATTCTGACCTAACAAAGACAAAATATCATTAGTACATGGCACTGAGAATCGATCAGGGATCGTCTCCTCGTTTAGACGACGGAAGTCTACGCAAATACGCCATGTTCGATCTTTTTTCGGTACAACTATTAATGGAAAATTATAAGGGCTGTTTGATTTCCTAATGACTCCTTCTTCTAGCATTTTACCTACTTCATCATTTATTTCATTCTGGAATTTCATAGGGAGTCTGTACGAGGGTACATAGATCATTTTCTGCTTGTCCTTTAACCTTATTTGATGCTCGATCACATCTGTTTTTCCTAAGGATCCATCCGTAGTGGAAAAAACATCATGATATTTAGTTAAAAGTCAAAAAATTTTCTGCTGAATTTCTTCGTCCTGAATGTCTTTATTGATTTTATTTTTAATAGATTGCAAAAGGGATTCATCCGCAACTGATTGAGCGTGATTGATTTCAGCAACGGTAAGAATACGATGTTTATAAACTTCTACATCCAAGATATGTTGATTTTTGTGAATTACTAAAGTGTTATTTAAATGATTACAGACTTCAATATTACATTGTTGATGTGAGCCTACCGTATAAATAGCTTGTGTGACAGACAACCCGTTAGTTTTCAAAGTGTCGGAAAGGATTAATATTTCAGATCCCGGTAATGTTTTCTTTATTTGCACTATTAAATTCGAAGGTACGTTTGGCTCGATAGATTGCGTGCAAGAAGATATTACGGGTAAACGAGAATTCTGCTGGGTCGCGTATATTATTTCTTTATTAGTGAGACAAATTATTGGTTCTTCAATGTACGTTACGGTTACATTTGTCGTCTCCTTTTTATCCAAAACTGATTTTAAGGTATTAGAAGACTTATAGAATTTTCCTTTGACATACACGCCGTATTGATTTTTATTTCCCATAGATGGGTATCCTATAATTACAGCTGGATACATATCAATGTTTTGTACAACAACAAATGTCTCGGCAAACGTGCGTTTACCGACTTTGAATTGAACATGAGTTATGCCTATGACATTTAATCCATCATTTCCTATACCCGAGAGTCTTTCTCTGGATTTTTGAATCGGAAAACTCGAAAACAACAAATGATGTGTCCTCAAATCCATGATATTACCTGGACTACCAGAGTCAAAATATAACGTAAAGGATTTGTGTTCTAAATTTACAGCATATAAGGTTGGTCGTAACTCATTTTGGCTTATTATTGTATGAATTCGTTGCAAATCTACGGAAGCATGCACTGTTTTACTTAATTCGGCCGTGTGTTTCATAGGAAAATCTATTGCCTCACAATGATCTGATAAAACATTAAATTGATTATTCAATACTATTGATGTTGACATGAATGACCTTGACCCAACATCACTCTCTTCCCCACTGGAGTTAATTATGTGGTATTTGCTTTGCTCTGCACATTCTGAAAATTAGTCTGACCTTGCGAGGCCTGGTTTGACGACCCAGGCTCAGCGTTATTCGAAGAAGTGTTTGGTTGTTTGATCGGATTCTGAACTACATTGACGTTAGGCTGTTTCTTCTTATTGTTAGAATAAGGATTTTTCTTTTTATTTCCATATGGAACTGACTGTGGAATTGACTGTGTATTTCTAGGATTCTGTTGTGTCTTACGCGAGTAACGCTGACTATATGAATGAGTCGAACTATTAAGTACCGAACAGAATTTCGTTCTGCAGTCCGCGATTAAGTGACCTTGACGTTTGCAATTATACCACGTCATTCCCGCAACTTGACTATTATTAACTACATTTACTTGTTGTGGCTTTGTTTCATTCTTTGCAAAAACTTGAGTTAACACGGGATCGAGGTCTGGACACTTACCCATGTGTTTCTTTTTCTGTTCATATACATCCAAATCCGTACTTGCAGGCGTTAACTTTTTATCAAAACACCGCACTAAAGCTTCAGGCAACATAAGTGTCATACAAGTTAAATACATTAATCGTAAAAACTCTTTCACGGAGATGTTATCTCTAGTAACCCAAGTGGAATTACCTAAAATATCTTGATATTCATTGAGCCTATCAGCTATTAGAGCTGCTCTCTCAATAACATTTAGCCGATTCATAGTGGCTTGATTAGGTGTATTTCTTAACCTTAATACTACATCCAAGGCTTCTTCACCCCCATAGACCGGGCGTAACCTAACTTTGAAATCATCCCAGGTAACTGCTTCTTGAAATGAAACACCTCTTAAATACGCACTTGCATCCCCCTTAGAAAAATCTATAAAACTTTTAGCTTCTTGTAATTGTTCAAAAGGGTCTACGATTTGTTTGGCATTTAAATGGGCATCGACGGATGAAATCCATGACTCCACATTTTGAGGCAAGAACCCATTAACCCGACCCTGAAAAGGAAGGATTGCAGACCTGGCATTTACAAGCGTCACAATCGGGAGAGGATTAATCTGTCCTATGCCACTAGGTCCAGGGATGGGGCTCACTGGGGGCGTCATGACTATTGTACTTCTTTTCCTATCTCTTTGACCCCTTGCAATTCTATCAAAATATCTATATGAATACAGACGTCCACTGCGTAAACGCATAAGCACCCAATGATAAAGATTATAACAAAATTCCCCAAAACAATGCTACTAATCCCAAGACATTTCCCGAGAATTTCTGAAAGAAAACGGAATTAGCATAAAGAGAGAAAAATTCTAGATGAGAATTCCTTTAATGAAAGGAAAATAAAAGATTAGCAAACCACTCACCCCGGTAATAATCGAATAACGACTCGTGATAACTACACTTCACTGCCTAAACTGAAATGAATATGGAAATTGTACTTAGCTTTATATGGTTCTGTGTGATGTCGTCATATCCTCTCTCTCTCTTGATGTTTGGGTGAATGTGTCGGTCCGCTTCCCTCTCTCTCTCTTGATTTTTGGGTGAATGTTTCGGTCCAATTTCCGTTGAACGTAGTGCTTCCTGGATATGTTTTGTAAGCGTTGAACGTCAGTCCTTGGGTTTCCTAGGATGTTGATTGAAGATCCAGTTCATCAGTTTGTATGTATAACATTCATTAAATGTTTAATTCTTCGATGGACTATGATACTTAGTCAAAATTGTAGATTCATTACTGTTGATTTCTTGAAGATCTTTCTCTGGTTTTTACAGCTTTATTGTTGATGTCTTGAAGATCTTCCTCTAATTCTTAGAGTCTTATTATTAATTTCTTGAAGATCTTTCTCTGATTCTTAGAGTTTTAGCGCTGCCACCATTTATTAGTGTGCTACTGTTATTAACACACATTGAGTATGTGTTGTTTGAAATGTTGTGTCTTGAATTAAAGTCCAGCATGGTAACTTTAAAATGGTTTATTCTCTAAAAACAACAGTGTTAAACATCTCTTTTGATTCTTATTTAAACATCTAAAATTGATAATTTTCAGGTTTCCCATATACTGCCTAGCACAAAGTCTATCAGGGCTAGTAATTTGGTTTAATTTCTAACTGAAAGTTCAGTATGTCACACTTTTGATTTGTCACTCTTTTGATCAGTATTTTAAGAGTGAAAAATTATGTCACTCTTTTGATTTGTCACTCTTTTGATTACTATTCTAAGAGTGACAAATTATGTCACTCTATTGATTTGTCACTCTTTCTAATGGCTCCCATATATATATATATATATATATATGTATATATATATATATATATATATATATATATATATATATATATATATATATATATATATATATATATATATATATATATATATATATATATATATATATATATATATATATATATATATATATATATATATATATATGTGTATATATATATATATATATATATATATATATATATATATATATATATATATATATACACACACATATATATATATATATATATATATATATATATATATATATATATATATATGTGTGTATATATATATATATATATATATATATATATATATATATATATATATATATATATATATATATATATATATATATATATATATATATATATATATATATATATATATATATATATATATATATATATATATATATATATATATATATATATATATATATGTGTGTGTGTGTGTGTTTGTGAGTGTGTGTGTGTGTGTGTGTGTGTGTGTGTGTGTGTGTGTGTGTATTCCTAAGAAGGAATAGCAAAGTAAATAGAATTAATTATGCGATAACTAATTTTATTAATGCCAAAAGAAAACTTTTTCTTGACCAAAAATATAACTTTGATCCAAAAGTTAAATTACTGAATATCATTTTGGCATATAATTTCATACGTCTATATTTCAAATAATCTTATTTTTATGAAACAGTTTTTACCTCAAAATATATTTTGATGCAAGTTAGTCTCCAAGATTTATCTTCATTTGACAACGTATCACCTCATTATTGGGAACCTTTGTGAATGATGTATTACAATTCAAAGGCTCAGAAGAACTGCAATCTGTGCTTTATTCAGCTTATCAATCAAGTCTGATAGTTTCCTTTTTTTATTGGGTTTAAAAATTTGGTCCAGATGGGCTGCCACTGGGACCTGGGAGGCCACTCATTACCGATGTTCATCAAAGGGAAAAACCCCTTGGTTGCAGAATGAAAGACAAGTTAAGATTGTGGTCAGGAACATAAAAGAAAGAAAGCAGGAATTCGAAATTTGAATCAAAATATAATGAATAACATATAGGTAATAATACACTTACATATACCGTGTTAATCATGAGGTCCTTGTTTTCAAACTCAAACAGTTGGGAGTGGGTGGGTCTTTCCTTAGCATTATTATTGACGTTATAAGAAATATATTGTAAACAGACAACAAACACGTTGTATATTGATATGGTACTATCCTCCTTGCATTAATTCTATCTTGTGTTGCAGAATCCCTCAATGGAGATCTTGCTAAAATTAGCGCATGGTGCAAATTATGGGGCATGAAGTTAAACCCTAACAAAACTCAAAGTATGATTGTAACTAAGTTAAGGACAGTGGCTCCTCAACATTCGTAATGTTATTTACTCTGTATGACTTTTAAACTTTTATTTGTGATAGCTAATTTACTTTTGCGAAAAACATTCGGTCTGTCTCTTTTTTACTTGCACAAAAAAAAAAATTGTTTGATTGGGGAAGTCTTTTAAAATTTTTAGTGGTCAATCTATTGTGAAGAAATGTTTTTATTGTTTCATTCAGCCTTTATTCCAGTATTGTTCTAACTGGTCTTCGTGTGCTGAATTTTATTTTAATTTGTTGGAAAATTAACACGTGCGGTACACCATCCTGTTCATAATACAAGGTGGGCACTTGATTATAATAGTCATGCCTCTTCCATCATAAGGCTCTATACTACATAGTATTCTTATAATTTCTTGTTCCAGCAAATTTTTCTGTACAGTGGAGGGGGTGGGGGCCAGATGTTATTTGAAAAAAATAAAAGTCTATTTGTTAAAGGTTAAAATTTCTTCTCATTATACTCCGTAATTGTCATTTATTCTTGACGTGGTCTCGTGTAATGACTAGTCTTTAAAGATTATTTGTTACATGTTATTCAAAGACTCGAAGATTTCACTTGAATGAAGCTCTAATTCTAATGCCTTTAGAAAATAAAATTTCTTTAAATGTTAAGAGCATTGATGACTTTTATCAGAAATTATTCCACTAATTTGTATAATGCAATATGGAAATATTTTTTTTTATATTTACGATTAAGCAAAAATTGTAGAAATTACTCCAAAACAAAAATATTTCTGCTTCTTTGAGGGAAAATATACTATAATGGTCAAGAGAAGGGAGACGGTTTTTCATAAGGAGGCGATTTCAAAACCCTCTTATTATCTCCTGGTTCAGCTATTAAAAGAAGAACAAAAAATCTTCCGAAAATTATATACCGCGATCATTTTTTAGTTTCAAAAGTATTTTCATCTGGTCAGATCTACAATTAACAAAAACATGGCAGGGTGATATCAAACCACTGTCAAAGACTTCTTTCCACATTTTATTCCGAATCTATAGTGGTATAAATAAAATATGCCATTTCTAAGAATTATTACCGGCAAGATAATATCTATTAAATATCTATTGATTTTGAGTTTTCTTCCCGATTTAGAATTAAAAAGGCTTGGTTGAGGGTTTTTCGGTTTGATGGAATAAATATTTTGACCGAGTCCATTTTTTTTTCTCTCTTCATCTGTCTTTCTCTTGCAGCCCTCTTTTGTGTTGAGATGTATGAAGGTATATACAAAACGTCCAATAACTTAACATTGCATCACTCATGAAACTAGTGCGTTTGGTTGCTAACAGTCTTAGAAGTCTTAACTTAATAACATGATAATCTTACTATCTATTAAGTGCACACGTAATTCATTAGCAGTGATAATACTTGGACTCTAATTAATACTCCTCATCATCTTCAATAAATTTGATATGATTTCATGGATTATCATAATTTTCTAATTGCCATTGTTCACAGGCAGATGTACATGGTAATCCATGCACACTACAACTACACCATGATGATGGGTAGGCAGATATGCTGTTACAATTTGTTATCTTTAGCAGACTATCTAGAGCTGCATTAAAATCTTTCCTTACTGCTGTTAACTTAGTGTCCTCTTATCTTCCAGCTAAGTGTCCTCTATCTTCCAACCCCATTTCAGCACATCTATGTCACTCTTTCCTAATCCACACCACTGTCTGGTAATAAACTCTGAGAGAATGAATTTTGACGGATCACATCTAGACCATTAGAAAATTTCTGAAAATTTCTGTAAATTTGAGATAACTGTAGTGGCCAGCTGATGCAAATAATGGGAGAGACTTAGAAACAGTACTTAAATGTAATAATCAAGATCCCGTATGATCTATATTGATCAATCTTCTCGCAACTCCCAACATCTTCTGATAATTAAGGCACAGATGACTTGTCCTTGACATATCACTAACTGTGACTTGCATTTTCCTAGATTTTAACAACTTAATCTGATGGCATAACAGTCTCCAAGGGTGTTTGACCTAATAATAATGAGTATGCATTCTCACCCTTAATAACCAAATAAGCGACCTCTGGTCTGTCACTAACTAGTTTTCACCATATACCACCTATAAAATGACTTTTAGGCCGGTGCAATTCATGATTGATCCAGTTGCACCTAACAAGTTCATTAGAGCATGAAAGCAGCCCAACAAGAGTACTGTTTCCTTCAAATGGCTATTCTAAGGTTCATAAACAATGATCTCACTTGCTTTCCAGTACAGGGGCTGGTCAAATGTTATTATTGATATGATACCATATTTAACTGCTTGCTTATGAATAAAATCCATTCTGGACAAAAGGCAGCTTTTGTCACCCGAGTACAATTCAATCATGAGAAGATACATAATTGAGGCCTGACCAGGGTGTTTGTACCCGTTTTGAATTATATGCATCATACCAGACCAGTTTGGAGTTTCCTGTATAAAATTTGATGATACTTTCCATAGAATACTCCATGTTTGGTCACATACTTCTAAGCATCCATAAATATGTTCTTAGGGAATAGTTTCTTTGAATTTTTTCAAGTGTTTTGGGAAAACTGATGCTTTAATAGATTTAATTAATATTCTGTGTTCATTTGTGTAGCGCCCTTGGTTATTTTCAGTAATATATAATACCTACTTCTATAAGCATTTGTTTGTGCTTGGTCTCTCCTGTATGACCTGAAAATTGTCGTTGTATTCATATCGATTATCGCCATTTGGTCGTTTACTGACTTGGGCTGACAGAGCTTTACCTAACATCGTGTATAAACAAAAGCAAGTGATTCAGGGAGGAAATATTTTAAACAGTGTGCTTATATGAATGACGTTTTCATGTTATTGTTTTGATATATGTAATCTATCATTATAGCAGATAACAATGCAAGTGAAATTTTTAGCTTACAGTATATTATTATAATCAATCTTAGTAATTAAACAAAAGCGCAAATACGCACTTCAGTCTTGGAAATTTTCTAAGAATGAAGTGTGGATTTGCATAATGTAAGAACCACACGCGACAAAGTTCAACTGTTTGAGAGCCGCAAAACATCATGAATAATAAAATTAGACGGTCACGAATAACACTGAAAAGTAAATATATATATATATATATATATATATATATATATATATATATATATATATATATATATATATATATATATATATATATATATATATATATATATATATATATATATATATATATATATATATATATATATATATATATATATATATATATATATATATATATATATATATATATATATATATATATATATATATAGGTATTTACAAACAGCTCTATATCTGAGAGATAATTAAAACTGTTATTTATTATTGTTTTATACAAATGTTGTTGGTCTCCATCGTGGCAGAAAGCTGTTGAAAATCTGGCTGACACGTTGGCAAGGCTGTGAGAATTAGCTCTGTCATGTGTTGGTGCGTAAGGATTGCACGATGCTTCGATTTCACAAACTGTTTTGGTGAATACAGTGATTCACAACAATATGATGTACTGAACATAGAAATGAGCGGCAGAGTTGTTTTTATTCAACTCAAGATATTCTATATTTTTTTCTAGAACTCAACTGTTGACTAGGATTTATGGATCGTCTTTAGACCCAGGTCCTTCTGTAATTCCATTAGTTCAATTTCCACAGCAGATGATTTCGTAACCAGAGATTCGAGATTTAGAGATAAAATAGGAGAAGTGGAAGATGGGGTTAGAGGGAATGTCTTCGCACCTTCCATTAACACTTGTTAACTTGAAATTTGCCTAAATTCTCTGTCCTCATGAAAATTTTACTGATCATAAAGATTAACCTTAAATTTCACAGTGGAGTTTCAATTCATACCAAGTAAATAATTATAAAGGTTGAATCTTTTGTCATCTACCTTTTATGACTATGATGCAAGTACAGCTCTGCCAATATATATGAGATACTAATGCTAGAGAATTATTGGGTGGTTTTACTGGCCTAACAGTACCTCATTGCAACCCCCTCTCAGCTGATTTTTCATTTACCTATAGATACACCGAATAGTCTGGCCTACTGTTTCCACATTCCCCAATGTCCTCATACACCCGACAACACTGAGATTACCAACCAGTTTTTCTTCGTTCAAGGGGTTAACTAAGGCACTGTAATTCTTCAGTGGCTACTTTCCTCTTGGTATGGGTAGAAGAGAGTCTTTAGCTTTGTTAAGCCCTTCTTCTAGGAGAAGGGAACTCCAAAATAAAACCCTTGTTCTCTAGTCTGTGGTAGTGCCATAGCCTCTATACCATGGTCTTCCACTGTCTTGGGTTAGAGATCTTTTGCTTGAGGGTACACTCGGGCACACTATTCTATCTTATTTCTATTCTTCTCGGTTTTTTTTTTATAGTTTATACGTGAAACGCTTAATTTAATGTTGTTATTGTTCTTAATATATTTTTATTTTTTATTACCATGCTTGGAAATCAAATAACTCGTTTACTGTTGGTAGATTACAAAAATTTCCATTAAATATTAGCTGAAAAATTTCTCGGTCACAAAACAACAATTGTTTCGCTGAACAATACACGGTATGTACAGTAGATTCCCGTTGAATGACTAATGATTATAAATCCCCGAGTGTTTCACAAATAAACCATCATAACAAAACACTAATATCCAATAACGATCAAAATGAGCTCGATCAGATGATTAAATTACGCGGTCAGTGCACGGCACGCGAACAGCTCTAAAAGAATGACTCTTTATGCTTGGTATTTATACTTTATCATGCGAAATTGGACTCAAATATTCACCTAATTAACATAATTTTCTCATTATTTCCCCTTTCCCCTTTGTTGAGATCTTCATTATTGTCCTTTAGAGAACTTCTAATTAGGAGTAAATCATTGCAATGAAACGTTTAGGTAAGTAATGTAATTAATTGAGATTTAGGATTATTTAGAATTTGAGGTGTATATCTCATTTCCACCTTCCCTTGTTTTTTTTATATCTGGAAAATCCCCAAGTTGTTTTTTTTTTTTTTTTTTTTTTTGTCGTCAAAGGGTTATATTTTTTCTTTTTTTCTTTTTTGTCGTCCAGGGGCTTTGACTTTGAATCAGAACTCTACCTTTCAAACCCAAAAACTAATAACAAAATTAGTCATTATTAAAAAGAGAGAAAGACGGATACTTTCTTTGTCACAGCGTTAGTAATACTTTTAGATATTGAATCAAATCTAGTAGCTATTATTGAATTTCCATTACAATGAGAGTACAATATTAGTCATAATTTAATTTGTCTTTGAGATAATTATATTTTCCTTGGGCGTTTTTATCAATTCTACAATAGGCGTTGCTACTTCATATTACTGTTATTTATTTTTAACTTACCAATCTGAAGAAAAAAAAAACATTTGTGTAATTCAACGACAGAAATAAAATTATTCTCCTTCAATATATTATATTTATTCTCTCTCTCTCTCTCTCTCTCTCTCTCTCTCTCTCTCTCTCTCTCTCTCTCTCTCTCTCTCTCTCTCTCTCTGGGAGTGCCATCTTTGACTTTGTCTGTCAAAAAGCCCATTTGTGTCCTCTGAAAACTTTCTCTATTATTTAGGAGATACAAAGATCTACGTAACCTAGAATTGACTGAAAGCTGAGGTAGCGCTTAGTGATTAGTCCTGTGACATTAGTGTATTCACGAGTTTATGAACTTAGAATTTATTTAGGATTGAAAATCTCGTTCACTCGGCAATACCACTACGTTCAAGTTTTTCCTAAACCACGCATGTGCAGTGCAGTGTGTGTGACGTGGTTATCCCCGTCATGGTAACGTTACTGTACCAGAAAAACGAAATTAGATACGGGCATTTTTAAAACACCAGTAGATAATGACTATGGAATTCTCCGGACCTGGTACTCTCGCTGATGTTGAGGAGGACCTTGCTTTAAGTGATGATAATGTTGAAGAGCATCTGCTTACACAGGAACATTGGCCACGATTTGTCTCTATCAAATCTCATAAGTTGATTCCTGCTAGTGTAGCTCCTAGGCTCATGGACCATACCCCTACCTCCAACAGACGATGTATGGAGCATGATTCAGATAACAGTAATGAGCCATCATCCCCTGCTGCTGAAACTACAAAGTGTGATGCTTCTTCCTCTCAAAATGAAGTTCTAAATAGTTCCCTGCCTCGACGTGCTATTCAGAGTGTACCAACCCTGGCTACAAAAACAGTTCCACCTGCCTTTGCTCCACGTGCTGAATGCATAAAGCTCCTATTTAGAGAGAATCCGGGGGTTAATGTGAAGCTTTGCTGGCTATCAGAGGTTACCAAGATGTTCAGCCTCGATCGGAAATTCGCTGAAGTTAAAATGTCTGCGGTCACTTCTCGATTTGTATACATTTTGAGGCATCGCCCGGATATCATAAATAGGGTCAAGGGTGGGGATGTTCTATCACTTGTGTTAGATGGTCAGGATGCTGTAAACAGACCCAGTAAGTTCCCTACATATTTCATCACTCGATATCCTGTGGATGTAGACCCTTCATTAGCTAAGGAACTAACGGGAGTACACACTGTACGTCGTTTCCTACAAGATGGGAAGTCCATCAATCATATTGTTATTACGTGGAGCCACCCAGATCCACCCCCGCATTTTGTTAACTTCTCCTTTCTCCCTTGTTTACCATCATGTGAACTACACAGAATGCCAGATGAAAAGCCGTGATGCTTCAAATGCTGGGGTATTGGTCACATCTCAAGATACTGTGCTGGCCCTGAAAAGTGTGCATTTTGTGCTGCTGAGCATGACAGTCGGACCTGCCCTCATCGCCCCCCTGTACCACCCACAGTGGTTGATATTGCTTCCGCATCATCACACTCATTACCTCTACCTACACCAGACACTTCGCATTGGAAATGCCCGAGATGTAATGAGCCTGGAGTCAATGTGTGGCTTGGCTGTACCAGAAAATCACGCACTGCTTAGAACCAGCATATTGAACAACAGCTTCCAATGCCATCAATGAAACCCACCGTTACTGCCTCCTCACAATTGTCTACACTTCATAATGCTGTAGATGTACTCAAGTCTTGGTGTGACTCCCTTACATCACGTTTTGAAGCCATTGAATCTAGTTTAGAGAGCATGGACCCTCGCATGGAGTCTCGTAGCCTCCTTTGATCATCTAACATCTAAATTTGGTACTTATGATACCACACTACAATCTCTCATTGAAGGTCAGCAGGCTGTTATCACATCAGTTACTACACTCACTGAGTAACTTGACTCAGTTGCTTAATGTCTTGAGAGTGTTACTAATCCCCATACAGGACCTTTGCTACGTGATACACCACCAAAGCATACCCATTTCACCACTGCCTCTTCATCTAGTCGCCGTTCTTCCAAGGGACATGTTCGATAACCAAGTGATGCTTAATATTATCTCGTGGAATGCCTGTGGTATTACAAACTGGGCAAAAGTTTCTGCACTTAAGTGAATTGTACATAGTCACCACCCAGGAAGCTTTTGTTGGTAATGCTCAGCCAAGGGAAGAAGCTCCCTCGCTCACTGGCTATGTGTCCTACGTCCATTTAGTAAGACATGGCCTCATCACCTATATACGTACTTCAATCCAGCATAGACTTCTCCCAAACTCTGAGGATGAAGATACAACATTTCAATTATTTGAGATTATTGATGGCGGAGGTACCATACGACTGTTCAATGTATATGCAGCACCAGGTAGGATAAATACAACCAAGCTTCCAGCCCCAACCCTTCGTGGGATGGTTTACATGGGAGATTTTAATGCCCGTCATCCAGATTTGGGGGATCTTCCTGGCACTGTGAACCGCAACGGGAACCTACTTCTAGGATACATAAGTCAAATTCAACTGACTCGCTGGGACACTGATGGATATACGCATGCACGAGGTGGTACTTTGGATCACATATGGACCTCTGGACTCCTACCTTCCTGAGTCAAATGTGTAATGTTTCCTATGCCTTTCTCTGATCACATTGGTCTCAACATCCATTATTCCCTTCCCGCTACACCTACGCCCATGCACAATCGTATTTGCATCACAATTCTGCCTAAATTCTAGCCTACGTACGTTTCATACATGACTAACCTTCTCCCTACATTTAACCTCCACTGTCCTGAGAAACTTTACTCCTTACTTGTTAGTACCACACATACTTTCCACACACGATACATCAGAAAGCCACATATCAGACATCGTGTTGGTACCTGGACACTGGATAATCAAATTTTTCAGGCAGAAAAGAAGGTGATGGATGATGGCCTTGCCTTTATGAGACAACCAAGTCCTGAGACTCTGCACCAGTATCAACTATCAAGAAAAGATTCAGTTGCTCTACAAAAATGTGTACAAACAGATTCCTGGCACAAAGTAACAGACAGCATCAACCATCCAACAAGCATTGGTTCCATTTGGCACATCATCAACAGGGTTGTGAAGAAGAAATCCCCAAGTGTCCTCCACCACAGACATTCTCAGTATACACAAGACCTTATTAATTAGTGGTCAGCACAGTCACGAACCATGAACTTTCCAGCTCATACACAAGACTCTCTCTCCTCACAAGAAAACCTTCGTGCCTTATGTCTCAGTTCCTCCTTACTGAGCAGTGATGAAGAGTACGATGGACCCATAACTAAGGAAGAGCTACGACGTGCTTAAGCATGGAGTAAATAGTCAGCTCCCAGTGATGATGGCATCCCCTATGCAGTCCTTTGCACACTCATGAAAGTACCTGGCAACCCTCTCCTCCGGCTCTATAACCTCTGCCTGTGCCTGGTATATGTGCCCCTAGCTTAGACTCATAGTACAATTGTACCCGTTCCCAAGCCCGGCATTGACAAATTTTGTCCTATCTCCCTCACCTCCTGTTTCTGAAAAGTATTTGAACATATTCTCCTGTCACGCCTTATGTTCCAGCTGCAAGATAAGCTTTCGTCTAGAATATACGGCTTCCTACCCCAACGAGGAACGCATCATTGTCTCATGGAGCTCTACACTTGTCTCTCCCCAACCAAAGTTGTAGCCTTCATTGATTTAAAAAGTGCATTTGACATTGTAAATAGAGACATTATTTTAGACCAGCTGATTGATTTTGGAATCAAGGGAAACCTTTTGAGGTGGATACGTGGATATCTCTCGTGTGCTGTTGAAGGGAGCATTGAGCACTGAAAAGGAACTTGAACTTGGTACTCCACAAGGGGGAGCACTTAGTCCATTTTCATTTAATATTCTCATTCGTCGCCTTCTCTCCTTGTTTCCTAATACTGATAACACAACCATCACTTGCTACGCAGACGATATTTGCATTCACTCAACATCTCCGGATCACTTGCAACGCTTCCTTTCTTCCTTCTACGAATCAGCATCCTCCTGTAGCCTTATCATCTCCCCAGGTAAAAGTAGAATCTTTTCCCCAAGGCCTGCAAGGAATGTACCTGAATGTACAGTGGGGAACAATGTTGTACCTTTATGCACACAATATATCTATTTGGGAGCGCCAGTGCGAATTACACCATCCATTCCAGCAAGACAGAGAGTACATCCCATTGTTCAAGATCTACTGGCCCGGTTACAGCGACGCCTGATTCCTCTCAAGTGGTTTACTAATTATTCTGCAGAAGTATCTATCCCAGTTGTCAGAACCATATATATTGCTTTCATCCGCTCAGTGATAGATTATCTTTCCCCTGCACTATGTCAACTCTCCAGATCAACTCTACAGCCTCTTGAACAATTCCAGAACCAAGCAAGGAGATAAATTCTAGGTTGTCCAGCATCCACTAGAATTGTAAACATACAACAGGAACTCCGTCTCCCTCCACTTGTTGAGAAAATATACCCCAATATCACCCACTTCAGTATCAAATGCCTGTATTACCCTCACCTGTCTCTTCACTATTCAAACATCATCAGAACTTCTCTCTATCTAGATGCAACTTGTCCACAACTACGCCAGTGGTGACTTACACTAGTTAGTACTGTCTGTTTAAGCATTCGGGAGCTTGATATCAACATCGTGGCAGAGAACGTGGATCATGGCCTTGCACCCTGGCAGACTCCTGTGCCGGCAATCTCTTACACTGCAGTCTCTAATCTAAGACTAACTTGCCTCAGCTTCAACAACAACGTACACTAGAGACCATCGACTGACTTTCCTCGTCCCTCAGTGTAGCCCATCACCTGTACCCAGACGACTCCCTACAGCAGGATGGCAGTGCTGGATGTGCTATTTTCTCCCCTACTTTGGAACCCCCGCCAGAGGGCTGGACAGGCTGTTACCTCCCAAAGTTTCAAGGTCCATGTATTGTGAACTACATGGACTTCTAGATGCAGTTATTTTAATCAAATGGACCAGAAACAACAGCTTGATCATCTGCGACTCGCAACCACCACTCCAAGTCCTTTCATCACATAAGCCACCATACCAGCCCCTGGTTACACAAATACATAGGCAACTAGACATGGCCAACATGAGCTCACTGGTAGTGCACTTCCTATGGATTCCCCCCCCCCCCCCCCTTCCACGTGGGTCTTCTGGATAACAACACTCTTGACCATACACAAGTATCAACGCAGTGGACTCATGGTTCGTCAAAATAACGTGGTTTGTGCGCATATTCAGCTGGGTAGGCGACCAGCTTGGCAGGTGGCTGAGCATGATGGAGTTCCTCACTACTCCTCCTGTAGGTGACGTGACGTACCCAACGCCAACACCCTGGAACACTATTGCCTGGAATGTCCACTGATTAGTGACATATTACCCCCAAAGACTCACAGTAGTTGATACATGTAAAAAAAATATTGACAGATAATAATTTGCTCGATGATATCCTCATGCGCCATCCTCAATCTGGTGGATACTGAGTAATCAACTGTTTTGTAATATTAACTTAGCACAGGTACAACCTACCCACGAAATCAAACTAAATTTAATTTGTATTCCATATGAATTCATTTGTATAACCTTCAATATATAGAAATGAACAACAATATTTTCAAAATGTACTAAATGTCTCTGTACTTCATTTTGTATTCTTTTCTGTAGCCTTCATTATATACTGTAGATATAAACAATATTGTTTTAATATGTACTTAAATGTCTGTATATACTTTATCATTTCTTATTCTTTTGGCATAACTTAATTACTATGTAGATGTAAACAATATTACTGTATTACCATGTACTCAAATGTCTGACGCCAATGGGCGCAATAAATTGATTAAAAAAAACCTCTCTCTCTCTCTCTCTCTCTCTCTCTCTCTCTCTCTCTCTCTCTCTCTCTCTCTCTCTCTCTCTCTCTCTCTCTCTCTGGCTTAACAATATGATAATTTTATATGGTTTTAAGAATATCTAGGTTTTTTATTTGTGAATCCGGATGCACGAATAAACCTGGAACATGAATATTATTTAATATGATACCTCTTTTTGTTTTATGACTCGCTAAAAATAAAATAAAATCTTAGGAAAGATACCGTAATGTGATGATACAATTTTTGAAAAGTAATTTCTGCAATGTGATATTTAATGTAGATATAACTCAAGTACCTTTCCTTTGAATTTTAAAAACGATGATACGTCAATTCTGGAGAGGCAATTTTTCCATTATTTATTGCCTAACAATCTTTTGAAGCCGCGATATTAACTACGAAGCTAAAAAAAAATCGATTTCTATTCAATTCTAGTCTGGTTTTGTTATGACGTATACGAGATTTAAAATTGATATAATTTTCAAATAATGCAAATTCTTTTCTTACTTTTTTTTACCAAATGTATACGTTCCCAATCTTCACTGCCAATGTCCTTCAAGTTTCCATTGCCGTAAAAGAAATATAAATCTCATTTTCAAGCCCATTCCATGCTCGGCCGTCATGAACTTTGTCACATAAAAATATACTTGATTGTTGCTAACTTCGAATAATATCAACGACAAAAAAATAATACATTACCTTACGCTTAGTAATTATATATCAAAGCATGAATGTTGTATAAGTACTTCACATGAGTAAAATAAGCAAAACATATGTATAAACAATTGTTCTAATATAATACCAATACTCATTTGTAAAGGGAAGAAACGATAGATATAAATATTAGTTTTGGTTTCAAAGCAACGGAAACTCCTATTTATTACTATTTATCATTTGTAAAATATCTTCAATGAGAATAGTTTGTTTAATTAACACACAAGGATATTTAAGATAATCATTTTTATCCTTAAAGCTATATTGTATATGCTGAAATCAAAACTGGAACCAATAACATTCAAAATTCTCTAAAACGACAACAATTGAAAGTAGAACATTCCAATACATAAAATAACCATAATCAAACAAAAATATCAATAATATAAATGTTTTATATGTGCATCGAACATACACCGCCCGCACAAGGTTGAAAAGCCTGACACCGAACACTACCACAATTTACTTTTAAATAAGAAATAACTCTTCCAATCTTCTTCATCTATTAACGTATAAAATAATCCCTCATTATAAAAATTCGCATCCTGCTGTTGTCAGGATTACGAAAAGCAATCTATGAAGACATTCGCTACCGCTCTACCTATCACACAGAAAATGAAACAAAAAACCTCCAATTATAACAGCATTAATACCCTCTATAAACAACAGTTAAACTAGTTTCTCTCTCTCTCTCTCTCTCTCTCTCTCTCTCTCTCTCTCTCTCTCTCTCTCTCTCTCTCTCTCTCTGTCTTTTCACTGAACGATTTAGAAAAGACAAATGTAAAACAAAAATACACGAAAATCTATCCTTTGCAATGCTTTACAGTACCATGATTATTTTCCTTCAACAATAATGAACTCCAAACGTCAATTCAATTCTGTACGGTCCCTTGAGGGCTAAAAGTATCACTTGCTAGATTGCAATAACAATTCGAATGACTAATTAGCAGCTTTAAAACTTTCAAAAGTTTATAATTATTTTGATTGATTGTGGGACGTGATTTATTGTTGAGAGAGAGAGAGAGAGAGAGAGAGAGAGAGAGAGAGAGAGAGAGAGAGAGAGAGAGAGGGGGGGGGAATGCTATGCTAACCCAAATAAAACATAATTTACCTAAATGAGATTTAGAGTTGAAATGACATCGTTTCCAAAGATTTCATCACTTTTAAGAGTTTGATTGAGACTATTATACCGTATTTATTTTCTGAACTACAAGGATTACACAATATGCACTACTGTCCATCATTTACATTCACATCTTCCCAGACAGAACGATCCAATAAATAGTAGTTACAAATTTTTTTTTTTTTTTTCTTTCATAAGATTCAGTACCACATAATGCTAAAAGTCATAATTATTTCGACTTTGACCAATTTGCTCAAGGATTTTTCTAAACTAATAGTTGATTCGGAGGAACTTAAGAAACCTCATTGTAGACCAGACTGGCATAATATTCGTTTTTAATTTTATCTTGAACCTTTTAACTTTATATTGTTAGTTGTATTGATATGAATTACTTTTTTTTATTTCCCTTTTGAATTTCATTCTCCGCCGTTTTTTTTTATTTTTTTTTTATTTTTTTTTCTAATTGGCTACAGTCCCTAACTTAGCCCTTAGGCTGGTAGAATTCTGCTTTTCCATGTTGCTTGGCTTATAATAATAACAATAATAATAATAATAATAATAATAATAATAATAATAATAATAATAATAAATATTATATTATTATTATTATTATATTATCATTATCATTATTATTATTATTATTATTATTATTATTATTATTATTATTATTAATATTATTATTTTTATTATTATTATTATTAGTATTATTATTATTATTATTACTATTATTATTTCAGTAATAAAACTAAAATCTCTAATAATTGATTCAACAATCCCAGATATGCATTCCGGTGATAGAATTAATGCAAAAAAGAGAGTATCATCATCTGCATATGCAACGAGCTATTTTCTAGACCAAACCTCATGTTAATAGTATATAATAGGAAAAGTAATGGGCCAAGAACACAATCCTAACGAACACAAGATATCACATCCCTATACTCACTATGGTGCACATCAACTGCAACTCTTTGTGATCTAATACTTAAAAATTCAATAATACTGCTAAGGAGTTTGAAAACAAAGGCCTTATGATTAATGCAGTCAAAGACACCACTAAAATCAAGACAGATCATACAAACGTACTGACCACGCTCAAGGGATTTCTGTACAGCATTGCAGATTGTAAGAAGAGCATCATATGCTCCAAGTGCTTTACGAAAGCCAGCTTGCAAATTAGAACAGTTGATCAACTTCAGCAAACCTATTTAGACGTTTTGCCAAAAAAAAAAATGATAAAAAACTTTAGATATTATGGGAGTTATAGAAATTGGACAGCAATCAGATGGACTTGAGCTACCACAAACGCATTTACGTAATAGAGTTATATTACTAATTATCCAATATGTGCTAAAAGAGTCTCTCTTTGCTAACTTGCTCAAAATAACATATAGCTTTGGAGCTAAGATATGTGTAGTCTATATAAAAAATGAAAAATGTAATTTAGGTCAACACTTCCATAAAAGTCAAGGTCCATCAAGAGTGCTTTGATTTTGCAAGATTGAAAAAATAATCTATTTAGTTTTGCCTCAGGAAAACAGGAATGAGGAAGATCAAGTTTCTTATCAACTCAGCTTACTGTTAAACACATCAGCCAAAAGAGTTGCTTTTTCCTTTAGACGATGAGTGACAGAGCCATTTGGTTTAAGTAAAGGAGGAACTGTTGCGCCTACACCAAAGAGTGCAGATTTAAGGGTAGCCCACCACCATGTTCTTGGGTTGTACCAGAAAGGGTTCCTTTTATGGCTAAATTGTATTCCGTTTCAGTTAAGGCATAAACTCTCTGGTACATTCGGAAATGGATATTTTTAAAGTTTCAAAATCGAACAGTCTTTAATCATATGTGAAGGATTTTAGATTCTTTGAAATACGCTGATGATTACTTACATCTGAAAATGCCATTTTCTAGGTAACTCATCCATAATAAAACAAATATTTCCAACTACTGCGTATACTTCACGCATATTTTGGGGGGGCTGGGATCCTTGTATAGATGGCGTTCAGATATGTAAAAAAATAAAAAAATAAAAAGAAAAAAAAATCGATTTATATACTCTTGATCATACAATAACATGGATGACTCATGACTTATATAACCTCAGGCCTGGTTTCATTAAGAGACTTGCACATTAACCACTAAATGAAGATACTTCTGGTTATTACCACCCTGTGTTCTTAGGAAAAGCCTAATGAAGATTTCCTTTTTGTATTCTTTTTTCAGGATCACGCAATAGCACTCCATAGTCTAGCAATGTCTTTTCTTACAATTGTATGTGACGGGGGATTTCATTGATTGGTTCCATGAACTGACTTACCCGAAACAATTGAATTTTAAGATGAGTAGTCACTACATTTGATATTCCAATAAAAGTGAGTCTTCTTTTATACGAATTCGCTTGATGTGACATACTTTCTTTAAATATCAGTATTGCAGCTGGAGAGAAATAACAACGTACTGTCCAAGACACCTATTTATCTCCATGTAGAAGCAAAATAAGATTTATCATTACACAAAAGGGATATTTCACATAATGACATCTAACCGCGAACCCTGGCTTACAGTCTGTGTGAGATAAGACAAATACGAGAGATAAATAAAGGACAAACGCATCACATCATCTGGATGTTACGATAGCATTCCACTGAAGCAACACCTACCTATTTCGTTCTTCTATCTGTCTGAGCAGATGTTTCTCATTTCAAAATGGAGTCTGGAAAAGTGCTAAGAATACTTGATTTTCATCCTAATAATATGTAGGTTTCAAACATAAAAAATTAATACAGTTCAAGTCGATAAATGAAATATCATTATCTGTTCTTTCCGAAGAAGGGTTGCCAAATCCTTATTATTATTAGTATCACTTGCTGAGCTACAACACTATTTTGAAAAGCAGTATGCTACAAGCCTAATGGCTCCAACAAGAAAAAATAGCACCGTGAGGGAAGGAAACACTGCATTACTACCAACAGTAAACGATGTATTTGATTTCCATTCACGGGGTAAATGGTATTTGGAGGTAGATATATAGTTCGAGAGATAGTTACATAGAGAGAATATAAAGGCTTTCGAAACGTCTCAAACAGAGCTTTGTTAATTTTCAGTCTGTAAATGTAAAACATTCGTTAATATTTTCCGGAAATATCTGAAACCAGGGTAAATGGCACATTAATATTATTCACAAAAGTTAAAGTTGATATCACTTAAAAACTTTTAGTAAAACATATGGAGGCCCAGTGCTTACCAAACCATCAAACGGAGAAAGGGAAGAATGAATGACCAACCTACGATTTCAGTAATTCCTGATAAAGAGAAACAGAGACGTTGGAGCTCAAAGACAAAACAAGCCTTTTGAAATGTTAGGACTCAAGGGTAGCAAGAAAATCACTATGGCTTGTTCAATCAATAATAGAGAAATTATTTCTTTTATCTTCAATTTTGCATATTGTTGTAAAGTTCCTTATAATCAAGTATTCGGGATTACTCAGTTTCTGACCGATTCTATAACTAAATCCGTTATTGCTACAGAAACCTATCTGCTGTAACCTGCAACAAGATACAACATGGAGACTGGGACATCCCTAACAATTGAAATTATAAATAATATTGGATTTCATGATGGTCTGCAGTTTGTCTTTGTAGTCCAAGAATACATTAACTTGGAACGGATACCTTAGGATTAATTTGATGTTAAGCCGACCGAATTCTTGTTCAATTATTTCTTTAAGTTTTGTTGGAAACTTGCTGTCTGAAATAGAAGAAATAGTGACGAGCATAGCTTGCTTAAAAACATGAAAATAGAGTTTCATATTAGAGAAATGTGACAACAGCCTGTTAATAACTTTGCAAACCATATTTTTAGGATATGAGTTCTGTGAGAATTTTTTTTTTTTTAATCAAAAACTGAATCTTATTATGATTGAGAGACCAGGTTGAAGAATAACGAGGAGTCCTATAAAGTTCATTGATGCCATTGCATTATAGTATAAACCAATAGTATCAATGACCGTTGCAGTTACGATGCCAGATAATATCTAATAATCAATCAATGAAGCCTATGAACCAATGTGTATTTAGAGTTAGCTTTAGTATGATTAAAACATGAACTACATTATTGTTGGCAAGTCCATTGTATGTTTGTTTCCAATACAACGATGTAGGGAATTCGGCGCTGTCTCTGTTTACGTTGACATCCAAGAAAGATAAAAAGTGGTTGGTTTCCCCGTTTCAAAGTGAACTTCATATTTTGGTGCTGATTATTCAAATTCAAATTCAAATTCTTTATTTCAGCTGTAGAGCCATATACAAAATATTACAATAAAATTAATAGTTATATACAAATATATTAGGAGTAAAACAAAAGGTCTAAACACAGAAAATATGTTGAGACCACTCTTCAAAAACTAATGATTTTTTAAAACTATCACTGTTAAAAATTGCACAAATTAAGTGGTTTTTTTGAACTCTTTGCTCTCTGAAACAAACTTACAATACATTTTCTCACTAATTCATCAAATGTTGGTATTCCTAAAGAAACAAAGTGTCCACTTACTCTCGAAAACCTTTCTATTCCCATCAGGTACCTAAAAGAGTCAATGTAACATATCTTAAGTTTTCGTAGGGTTTCCTTTTTACATTTCATTGCCAAAGGCATACAATACAGGGAAGTACAGAAAGATCTGAACAAATATACTTTTGCCTCATCATTGCACATATGAAAGTTCCTTAGCAACATATTGCCTCGCAAGCATTGCCCTCGATAGATGATGCAATATGGTCATCGTCCTTTAGATTGTCATTAATATTCATGCCAAGATATTTACATGACTTAACGACTTCCAACCTGACGTCATTAATATAGAGTGACGGTTCACTAAATGATATAAAATTACAGGGTTTTATTACAAGAACTTTGGTCTTGTCAGGATTGGCTTCAAGATAATGGTACTTCAAATATTCCATACTTTTATCTATGAGTATTTGCAATGCTTTTAAAGATGGTGCTAAAAGTATTATATCATCTGCATAAAAGATATGATTCACCTTAACCTCTCCCACTGTGCAACCACCTTCCCTGCTGAGGACCTTTGTACTTAAGTCATCCACATATACGGCAAACAGAAGTGCTGATAGAACACTACCCTGTCTAATACCACAACTGGGTTTAAAAGGAGAGGAAAGACTATTACCCCACATTACTCTAAAGTCCTGAGTTTTGTACCAGTACTGCAGCAGTGCTATAATGTAAAATGGCACATGTCTTCTCTTTAAAATTTGAAATAATCTTTCATGACACACTTTATCGAAAGCCTTGGACATATCCATTGCGCATACAAAAACTGGTGTGTTTTTTTTTTGACCTATAAAACTGGCATGTTTGTTTAAAAAGAAAAAGGGCCATATCAGTGCTGTGTTTAGTTTTATAAGCAAATTGATTATCGGAAGTTGTTAACAAGTCTTTGCATCTCTGTAGGATGATGCATTCAAATAGCTTAGAAATAATAGAGGCAAGGGCTATTGGACGATAGTTATTCTTATCAAAGAGAGACTTATGGCGATCTTTAACTAAATTCAGAATTTTTATTTCAGTCAGATTTTTTGATACGAAGTGATGTCTACACAAACAAGTGAACAAAAGTGACAGATGCACATACAGAGTTGGATGGGCATATCGTAAGTGATTCCCTGTGATTCCATCAAGGCCCGGGGCACTATTTAACGAAAGGGATTTTAAAGCATCTTGAACGTCTTTAACGGAAACAATTGGTATGGTGCTTTCTTCATCTTCATTTTCCATCGATAAAGACATTTTTGGATGGTTCGTGCCTTCCATAATATGAGCATAATGATTCTTCCAACCTTCTGCTATGTTTGACTCTCCCCTTATTCCATCAATACTAACCGGTAGTTTAGTAATTTTCTTTCTTATTTTGTTTATTGTTTTCCAAGGATTTCTCCTGCTCATATCTCTAGCGATTTTTTCCTTTGTTGTTTTGTTTACCGTCTTCTTGCAGACTTTGAGTGCCTTTTTAAAATTTCGTTTAGACAGGACCATCTCATCGTATTGCACACCCGATCTCGGCATTCCCATTTCCTTCCATAATAAACACTTTTGTCTGGCTGTAACGTGGTGTAATTTGACGTTTTCATTCCAGCCTGGTATTCCATGACTTTTATATACCTTTCCGGTATTTTTTGTATCCCCACTCTTAATCAATGCATCAACAAGATCGACAGCAAATGTTTCAATTAGAAATACATGGTTTCTGTCTCTGCATCCCCTTGTTCTACAGACAATTGCCTCAACTGGAAGCTCTATTTCTTTTAGTGTCTTCTCGCTTCGAACTTTATATTCATCATTATTTCTAACCTCGTAAGTTATTTTCCGATTATTGGTCCCTGCTACTCTGTATGCTGAAAAATCTTGTACACAAATTATCTCATTGTGTCATGTTTAATTGAATAAAAGAGAAGTGTCATCAACAAATCGTTTATGATTAACAGATTTACAGGTATTGGGAATAGTTAAACATTTTCTTCATACCAATTATTTTTAGCGAAAATTGGTTGCAAGCGATACCAGAGGGTGATGAAACAAAATGTTTTATTATTTTATAAGTAAGGTTGTTGTAAGCTGACATAATGAGTCTACTAGGAACTCCTTCTTTATGTATCTTACAGAATCCATATTGAATGCAAAAGGAAGAACCTGTTAAAAATAATGGATTTTGAGCAAGGCAAAAAATCTATTTTTGGGTGATATGGCCATGTCGTCTTGATGGAAGGTTCCTTTGGATAGCTTTCTAAGGGATATTTGGCTACGGTGATACTCCCAGAGAATTAACCACAGGTTTCCAGGTTACTCGGTGGATCCCACCCCCCAGTACTACTACGGCATATTATTCATTGTTGCATTTAAGCATGGATAGCCGCAGATAGAGTAGTTTTGGTTGGGGTCTTCCGTTATGTAGTTGTGTACTCCTTTTTTGAAAGAAAGAAGGGTCCATCAGGACGACATGGACATATCACCCAAAAATGGATTTTTCGCTTTGCTCAAAATCCGTTTTTTGGACTCAGCCATGTCGTCCTGATGGAAGTTTACCAGAGAATTGCTTGAAAGTACTATATCTGTGGGTTTGTATAATGCCTTTACTTTGAATGAGTTCCTTATATGGTCTCCTAGACCTTTATATATGACATTATCGTTATTTGACATATCCACTAACCTTGGAAGTAGCTTAGGGCTTCTTGGCCCTGCAGGGAAAGTGTCAACTTCGACTATAAGGATTCAAAGTTTGTATCTCCATAGGGACAGACGGTAAATCTAAGATATTACCTTTTTCATCCCATGGAGATCTGTATTCTGATTTCAAGTTGGGCCCTTCTAGGGCTTAATTAAAACTCTAGTATACTTTATTTGTCTGTAACTGTGATAGCAGAAATAAGACGCAAAAATGTTTAGTATTTTACCTTGTAACTAGATTATCAATTGTAGTTACAATCAGGAATGAATCTGATCCAGCATTGCAAACACATCAAGGTCCATATTTCTTCCTGTCGGAATAAAATATGTAATTTCATCGAAATGATGCCACTCAATGGAGATGTGAAACCAAATCTGACTGATTTGTACAGATTTTGGAAATGCATGAACACCATGACGCAACGTTCACTCGGCACTGGTGTTATCGGTCAGATGTGCACCTATGTGGAACAGTGAGTTGATCATCGTTGTGATTTGCACTCGGGGGTAAATGTACCCATGCACCCGATGCACTGGAAAGTCCCCAAGCAGTTCACTGTTCGTCACAGGCTTAGACGACAGGTTCTTTTGAAACTACCCGCCGCCACCACATGTCTTACTTTATGTACTTGCTTCGTATAGTGTTGGAAGAAGTTCCGTGAAGAAGCAATTTTCTTTTGATCATGAACTGCGGGTGAGCTGTCAGGATCCGGTCTGTGAATAAGTAGGTGAGCATTGCTCTTAGTTATTTTAGGGATAGATTTTGATCCTGAGGTTTCGCCTCGGAAAAGCTGTCCTTCCTTGAAGTCTGAAGTTCTACGAAGATAGACCATAAGACACCCTAATGGGCATAGGGAGACATCTTCCTTCAGTGGGCAGATTCTCCAAGGACCCCACCTTTTCGTGGGCAGCTCGTTTTTGGCGAGAAAAGTAGGATTAGGGAAAGGATTCAGTTCTCCCTCTTCTGTGAACTGAATAGGGCCTACATCCCTGATAGGGCCAATATTTCACTAACGCTAGCCCCTGAGGGTATTGCGAACAGAAAATTGACTTTCTGTGTTAGTTCTGTTTTAGTACAATCCTCATTGTTTAGGTTCGAAGCATAGTGCAAGACTTTGACCAACGCCCATGTAATGGGCTTTAGAGGGGTTGCCGGCTTGGGTCTAGTACATGCTTATGAGGTCCGTCTCAAATGCGTATAGAAGAGGTCTAATCAGGGCCGACTCACACGTGGTTATCGTAGTGGAGGTCAGGCCTCGTTCAAGTAGGTAAAAGAAGAAAGAGAGACAGAAACCTTTTGAAATTTCTGTTGGTCCCCTTATTTTCACCATTGTCTCCTTGTTGGACTTGACTTGTACTCTACAATGAAGTTGGCTACATTTTCGAGATCCCAAACTTTTGTTTGCTGCTAGGGTGAAAAAATCATGATGTTGGTTCTCGAGGATGAAATTTAACAGCTGACTTCTGCACCAGTTTGGATAAAACTGGGAACGGCAGAGGGAACAGCTACAGTTTCAATTGTAGAACTAGAGGAAACCCAATGTTTTTGGGCCATTCGGGGCCTACAGGAGTTGTTCCTCTGCAGGATCCTAGCTTGTCGAGGACTTTTAGCAGGAGATTGGTTGGTGGAAACAGATAAATTCGATTACTTCCGTTCCAGTCGAGAAACATGACGTCCATCGCTTCTGTTTAAGGTTCTTGTAAGGTGCTACATAACGAGGTAGTTTCTTGTTGTCGCTCGTTGCGAAGAGGTTAATCTGCAGTTCCGGGACTTTTATCGAAAATAAAGGAGAATGAGTCTGCATCTAGGGACCATTCTGTCTCTATCGGCTTTCACCTGGATAGATCATCCGCCGTCACATCGCGGAACCCTTGAAGGTGAACTGCTTGATAAATGCCATCTTCTCTTCCTTGCCAGGTGGAAGATGGCTAACATCACGTGGTTGATGTGAGGTGAACTCGAGCCTTGTTGATTAGACATATTACTATCACCTCGCTGTTGAGAGCCAATCTGATGTGAACTGTTCTGCGAGGGGATAGTCTTCTCAACGTCAGGAGGACTGTCATAGCCTCCAAGATGTTAATGTGAAAGTTTTTTGAACTGGGATGATCAATTTCTTGCCCTTTCCTTTCATGCAGATGGCCTCCCCATTCTTTCTGGGAGGCTTCCGTGTGTATCACCACTGATATTTGTAGTGGTTGCAAGAGAATTGTCTGTGCTAGGCTCTTATTCGTTGACCATGGCCATAATGGCGTGAGCAGTCGGGTCATTGACAACCTTGTTGATCTCTTCGAGCGTTTGATGCGTATCTTCTCTAGACTCCTGGCGCATCCTTTGGCTGTGCTTCTAGCACCGGGTTTGTCACTACTGCAAACCGGAGAGAGCCCAGTACTCTTTTTTGTTGGCATTTTGAAATCCTCTTGTGTTGGATTAGTCTCTTGACAGATGCCGCTATTTATCTCCTCTTCTTTAATAGAATGGAGAGGTGGCGTGATTGCAAGTTTCCATGGATTCCTAACCATTGAAACTTGTGAGCTGGAGAAAGGCGAGACTTCTAGTGATTGATCTTGAGGCCCAGCTATTCCAGGAACTGGATCACCTTTCTGCCCGCTTACAGACAAGTAGCATTGGATGCTGCCTGCACACGCCAATCTTCCAGGTATGCTACTACCTGTACTCCTTCGGAGCGTAGGTGCTGGACGATCGGGTCCGTTAGTTTTGTGAATACTTTTGGGGCTATGTTTAGTCCAAAGGGCATGACTGTGAAGACAAACTTTGTCTTTTGTAGCTTGAATTCTAGGTAGGAGGAGAGGGGGCAACTGACTGGTAGGTGCCAGTAAGCATCTACCAGGTCTATTAAGACTGTATAACCCCCTTTTTGGTAAAAGGATCCTTATGTGTTGCACTGTAAGCATCCGGAACTTGTTGTTCTCGATGAACTTATTGAGTGGAAACAAGTCTAGAATGACTCTGGGCTTGTCCGAGTCTCTGTTGGGAACACAAAACAGCCTTCCCTGGAATTTTGATGGACTTCACTTTCCTCATTACCTTCTTGTTCAAGAGTTCTGAGGTACATTCTTCCAATAAGGGTGTGAAGTGTTGGAAGAATTTGGGAAAGATGGATTTTTGTTCCATTTCCAACCAAGTCGTAATTTGGCTGTGGACCCAGGGATTGAAGGTCAAACGATCCCAAAATGGAAAAGTCTGCCTCCTACCAGGAACCTCTCATTGTTTAGAGGTTCATGAGGACATGTTTCCGTGACCGCGTCCTCCTTCACCCTTGGGGGATTTCTGGAGGATCCTCTTTTTGGGACCTCACCTTTGTAGGGCTGAAAGGTGGTTGAGTGCCTTTCAAAGCCAGGATTAAATACAGGTGACTGGCTACCAGCTGATGAGAGACCATCTGGACGGTGGTTTACGGTTGGACTACGATTGGAGGCACCATGGTCATGGTCACGGTCGGAAATTGTGCAGTTCTAATGATGATTTCCTCTGAGAACATGCCCCACTTTTGGAACAGGTTCCTATTCTCTGTGGTGGCTTTGGAAATGACTTCTTAGACCACTTCCTGTGGGAAAGGGTCTATGCCCCAGATACATGAAGAAATCAGTTTTCTGTGTCCGTGTTTCACCGTTGTTGTGGCAAACATATGCTCTCTACCGGTCCTTTTATGACCTGAGAAAAGCCTACAAATCCATCACAAGGGTGGGGCATTATTAAAGGCCTGCACACATTTTTATGCAGTTCTGATGAGACAGGGAAGCGACAAGACTATCTTCCATCTCCTGTTCCCTTCTCAAAGGATGGTTTGGCAACTTTGGAAGGTTCTCCTTAAACTGCTGGCCTGCTATCTCCTGATCCAACTTCGAGACAGAGAAGGTTGGATTTACCTCTTTCCACTTCTCCTCGCAGGTGGGCATAGCTAGAGATAATTGTTTGCATTTCTCTATGATTGGGCGTGGTTTGCCCTCTTCGACTGCTCTCATGACACAGTCTAGGGCTTTCCCCGAAAGGGAGAAGGCTCAGGAGGAAGGACCAATGAAGGTTGGATGCTTCTTGCTCAATGCTGAGACTTTGGAGTTAGTATATCCGGCTCTTTCTGGGTCTTGTTAAGGATGGTTTGTGCCTTGTCATGTTTGAGGACAATGACTTCCATCGGTATAGTTTCCTCGCGGGATGTAGGTTCATCTCGCAGTCTCACGTAGCAATCTGGGTAGGCTGAAAGCTGGGCCAGAATTGAAGCTCTTCAAGGGATTGGACCCAACTTCTAGGAGATATAAAGCTTTCCATTCAACATGGGCAAGGGTTCCGTCTACCTCCAGGGGCTGGTTCAGAGCAGTGAGGGAGGTCAGATATTTTAAGGGGCTTAGCAGAGCCTCTGGAAGTGCCAGGGCGTTTCCTTCCCTGTACCTCTCTCTTCATCTCTTTGAGATCTTGCTTATTCTCATTTCATTCCTTCCGGAACAGTGTCAGCATCTGCTGGATCAACTCTAGGAGCGTTTTGCTCCTGCCGACCTGTCTAGCCAGTTAGGGAGTTGGGGCTGAAGAGGTTAATGGGATAAGTTGATATGCCTGCACAGTGAGCTGAGGGACCTCAGTCACCATCGAAACGGATCCTTCTTCCTCTGTGGGTGGTTGAACCACTCCTTATTCAGAGCCTTCTTGCAGTAGGTCCTGTCCAGTGTCAACGGACGCCCCTGACATCCAATCTTGGTGGATGTCCAAGCCTTGCAGTGCCTGTTGATAACCGTGTCCTCTATCCGTTGGATAGAGGGAGGCTGGACCTGTGCCTGAGGCACAAACGTATTCAATTGAGCCTTAAAGAACAGTAGGCACTTCAAAGATTTGTTACATACATAAGGTCCCGGAGAGTTCTTCTGGAAGCCTCATACTCACCTTTGGTGGGTTTCCCTTGCTGTATCCCTGGACTCCGTAGTGTCAGGGATATCTTTTACAAAGCCATCGGTCAACAAGGTCAAGCGATTGGAGCGACCCTTCGTGTCCCAGAACCTCAGGGATCCAGATACAATGCAGCAGGGGCATAAAACTTGCACATCGTATGCCTACAAAAGTCCTTACTCTTGTGGTTGCAGAACACAATTGTACGCTTCGCCATTGGCTCCTCCTGTAAGGGAGACAAGAGTGAATGAGTTCTAGGTTGTTTACATCATTGATAAAATATATGCTTAAAATACCTGTCTAGTACCACAGGGATCCGGATACGATGCAGCAGGGGGCATGAGACCTCCACATCTTTTGGCCACAAAAGCCCCTACTTTTGTGGTTGCAGAACAGGACTGCACACTTAACCTTAGCCTTCTCCTGTAAGGAACGAAAGAGTGAAATGAGTATAGGGTAATTTATCTCACTGATAAAATTACACATGCATAAAATAGTATACTTTACTATTATTTATCATAGCTAAGGATAGTAAGTAAGAAAAGAAGTAGGAAAGACACATATCTGTGTTTCCCTTCCAGGCAATTGCTGTGACCTCCTACAATATTAAGATTTTTAGTTTCATTATTAGGGAAAATACAGAGTGGAATAACTCTTGTATGTTGAGCCGGAGTCAGTGGATACTAACACTAACTCCACCACTTGTAAAATATTAATACTGACATGTAATCACTGGTGTTCCAATGATCTAGGATTCATCAGAATGTTGAAGGAATACTTTACCTCAACATTTTTTAAATGGTCTCAACAATGGACTGTGAAAGGATACAAAGAGTATGTTGGAAATCTCATACTACTGTATCATTATATACTGCAGTTTTCTAACTGCTGTATTGTTATACTGCAGGAATACTGGCTACTCTATTGTCTTAGACTGTAGTTTTGCTGGTGTGCTACCGGGTTAGGCTAGTACCTGGTGGCACTAGCTGACAGAGAGAGAGAAAGAATGGAAAGAAGGACTACCGTATTATTATAGTTTAGTACAATAATTAGGGGTGTAGGAACTACTGTCTCTACTGCCTTCTTTCCAGAATGAAGATTCAAATGGAAGGGGAGAAATACATTGATTCTAGCTTCCATTCTGCCACAATTTCTGTTGCCGGCTGCACTGCCAGTTACAGGGTTTGTGGATGGCAGTCCAAGAGGACTGAAGAATACTCAAAAGTATAATGAGCTTCCCACCGGCAGCCGTCAGGACTGGCTCAACCTCTCGTGGAGCTTAGCTTCCATTAGAGAAATGGTCGAAGCAGCAACCTAAACGCCTTTGTAGGAGCACGACCGGTAACCAAGTCAGCCCGGTAAGCGGGGTGATTGTAGAATACCGGCCACAGGAATCATGACAGCTAGGCCATCACTAAAGGACAAAAGGGGAAGCTAAAGGGTCTTATATTTTACAGAGAAAGGTGGCGGCAGGTATGCCTCCTACTTTCGGCTGTAAATCAAGAAAGCATAGTTTCCTATACCGTCGCCGTCTTGGGCACCAGAGGAATAACGATTCCCTAGCCTGAGACATTGCCGGATATATGACATGTGTTCTATCCACAAGGGAGAAAGTTGGCGGCAATATTACTACCCACTTTCGGTTGTGGACTAGGGAAGCCGAACTTCCAATGCCAACAACGATGTAACCGGCAGGGGAATGACTATTCCCCAATCGGTAGCGCTGTCGGCAACAAGACAGAATACCCTGAGTTACTGTCGTATTTCAAAGCGGGGATACTCGCTGGCAAAGAAGATTGTCAGAAAACACTATCCAAGTCAAACCGGAGTACACTACTCGATGGCGATGACGGAAGATAGAGTTGTCACCTGGGCTGGCGGCACTCAGGGGGAAGGAAGTGTTTATCCTCATTTCTCTAAAAGAAAAGCGTATCGAATTATAAAAGTAATTCTAGGAGATATCTATATCTCCATCCAAATTAATAAAAATGATACAAGAGGTAAAAGAGGGGATAACGTTACTAAAGTATACTAAAACGAGTTAGGCTAGCCTAACCCGAGTGGGGATTTTGGCTACACTAGTACCACCGAGGCCATATCGTATACGATAGAAACGTTTATTCAGAAGAGGAAATATTACATGTGTAAAGCTTATCTTCACTATAATTTTGCCTAAATAGCTAGAACTTCTTTATAGATAATTACCGGGAACGTCGTACTGCTAACTAAATAAAGCATTTATGGCATACGACAGCGGTCTTAATATGTCCGCCTCCGGGGATGGCAGTGCTCCGCTTAACACACCTAAATTATGTTAATTAAACTGTGAGAAAGGAGCCAAAAATTAATATCCAGAAAAGATTAAATACTCAACTTTCCCTAGGATGAAGATGCTGGAGATTGCATGATAATATTTCTTGAAAGCAGTAATAACACCGAGAGCAACGTGGGAGAACACCATGCTTAAATGGCTACGTTAAAAGGAATAATACACCGTAGTAGTACTGGGAGGGGATCCACAGGGTAACCTTGATTTTCGCCACTCTTCCCCTTCAAAGCATAAAATCTATTCGTGGTGAAGATTGCCATGTGTCGTATCAAGAAATACGACCCCTGATATTATGCGATATCCTTAATAGTTATATCAGGAAGTTAGAATTCTAGAAACCTGTTGTTAATTCTCTGGGAGTATCACTGTAGCCAAATATCCCTTAGAAAGCTATCTAAAAGAACCTTCCATCAGGACGACATGGCTGAGCCCAAAAAGTTTCTGATAATCCACTTCATTTAAAATACGTTTATTTTTATATATTTTATCGAAATTGTGTTTATTCTGTCTTCTTTCTTTTTATTTTCCTTTTTGCCTATGAATCAATGGACAGTGACAATGCCCCAGAGACTTGCAATATATTTGTACATATGGTCAGCGCCCAAGCTTCGTCTTCGTCCATCCCAGGACAAGGATGGTTCAGGTAATGGATGTTAATGACTCAGCAGGTAGACCTATAGACTTCTTCAAATACTCCATCGTTAGCTTACAAGGACTGTGAGGTTATAGAAACTACAAAAAAACTGCCAAGCTTGAGCGGGACTCGAAACTCAGTTCGGCAAAACGCTAGGCAGGGAAGTTTCTAATAGGCTACCGCAATGAAAATAATATTATTTTTATATAGGTCCAACAACTTTCGTGTTGTCTGCAAGAATTATAGTCTGGTTTAATAAGTAGTTCAACACCTATCGCTTTACGTGGTTTACATATAAACAAACTCCCGTTTGCCTAGTTATCATACGATATTCAAATCCTCTTTCCTGAAGAACAGAGTCCAAGACACTTTTAACTTGGTATAGGTCTTTTAATAAGAGAAAAATAGCTTATGTTGTAAATCCCCAAAGTCACTGAGCAGAGTTAAACCAATGAGGCGTTGAAAAACAGTTTCAAAAGGGAAATAGAAATCATCATAATTTGGTTGTAAGAAGGTAAACAAAAATCTAAGCCAACTGGTAGTAGCAACTCTTCCTTTAGGAGAGATCATAATTAGAAAATTAGAAACATTAATTGTTATTATCAATTTTGGGAGTAACAGCTCCTTCTTCTTTCAGTTTCGTTTGATATAATTGAAGAGCGAAGATATAATAATTTACAAATTCATGAGAAGTCAGATACAGGAAATAGTCAATAAGGGATACATCTTGAATTATTTATTCCCCTAGTTTACAAACAATCGTATGAGTTCTTTCGATAAGCTTTTGCTTCGTTTTAAGCTCTTTTTTTAAGTAGGTCGTCCAAGGTGTTTATGCAAAACTCGGTTATATAACAATGTTTTTAGAGCCTGAATCTAACGAACTTAAGAGTCTACTCCATTCAAAAAACAATAATGTGAGAAGTCTAAGTTCATTTGTCTTTTACTCCTTTGAGATCTATTTCTCCAACGTCCTTGAAGTAGCCAGTCAGGGTCACTGGTGAATAAGAACGTCTAAGGTATAGCGTAAAGTGCTGAACACAGCAATATCAACATCAATGACGTATTCAAAGATTCCATGGGAAGATAATAAATGCATACAGCAGGGTCCAGAAAATACATATAAAAAGGCAATAATTTATTTCAAGACGTTTTCAGCAAAGAGTAGTTCATTTCCTATCTGTTGTAAATATTTCGTTAAGATTTATAAAACTATCTTAAAACAGGGTTAATAACACATAAATGTTATTAAAAAATAAAGTCAATATTACATAAAAACTTTGAGTAAAAACAATGAGGACAAGTGCTCAGTAAGTTCCAAAGGAGATAGAGAAGGAATGACCAAGATATAACAACAACCAGTTAAGCTGGGTAAAGAGAAGAAGCGGAAACGTTGGAAGTTGAAAGACAGTTCTGTCTTTCAACTCACAGCGAGCGCCACAGCCAATCAGCAAACAGATTCATTTGACCCGGAATGTCACACACACGTGATTCAATCATGACTCGATCACCTGGCCCTGCACTTAGCCAGTCACTCGGCCCGGAGTAAGCTTCCAAGCATGGCTATCTCTTTTGCCTCAGGGCATTCCCACCCAATGAAAATCGAAACCCGAAATAAGAACACCCAGCTATGAAGCCCTTACCAATCAATATTTCCGACCAATGATGAGCAGGCATACATTGCTACTTGAAATGTGTTGCAACTTAATCTAACTAGCTGCATCGAACTATGTATATGTGTACTAGTTTAAGATAGAAGGATGTTTGTTTACTGATAAATATTCATATCCACTCTGGAAATAAAAACGCGCAATTTATGACAAATGACAGTGTTGTTGAAAAGAAGAAAATCAAAACAATAGAAAAGGTGTCTTATAAAATCAGCGCCACTGAGGTCGCAATAGTCTTCAATCATGTATTATTATTATTATTATTATTATTATTATTATTATTATTATTATTATTATTATTATTATTATTATTATTATTATTTTTTGTTTATTTATTTATTTATTTATTTTTATTCATTCATTTTTCTTTTTGTTAATCACAGTCTCCAGAGAAAGTTGGTTTATAATGTGGGGTTCTGGGTTACATCCAGGTTCCTAGGGAATTCATCACTTTCCTCATTATATGTCTAGTTTTAAGTAACAAATTTTTTGGGACAATTCCAATGGCTTTATCGGCTCAACTTTCTCAAGATTCCTATTCATTGACTTAGATATGGTACCGACTGCTCGTATGATTATTGACCCCACTTTTACTGGCATATTCCATATCCTTCTCAATTTAATTTGAAAGTCTCGTTACTTTTATATTTCCTTTCTGCCTTTATAATCCACTCGTGAATCCCAAACACTGCGACTTCTATAAGTGATCCCTTTTTTATGTCTTGTTCATCACAATGGTGTCTGATAGGTTTGCTTGAATTACCTAATCCGTCGTTATACTGTAGTACTAGAGTAACTTACCTTGATCATTTTCTACTACAGTTTTATGTTTATGCTCGTACCATTTGTTGCTGTATTGTATTTGATATTTTGTACATAGACTCCAATGTAGAGCTATGGCCACTGTATAATATCGTTTTTTATATTGATTCTAAGCAAGTGCTGAACATTCACAGGCGATGTAGTTGGCTGTGTTTTCTCTGGCCATATATTTCCTACACTTTGACGAAATATTAGTTGTAATCATTGCTCATTGATTATATCTTTTGCTGCCATTATTATCCCTTCAGTCTCCTCCTTATGTTCTCCTCTCTGTAGCCATTGTTAAGTTTCCGTACTGACTAATTCTTAAGTTTGTCTGAAGAATTGTCCATGCATAGGTTTTCTTTGCCAGTCCTCTAGTCTCCCTTTTCCTTTTCTTGCTTACATACTTCTGGGTCTTCGCCCTCTTTTATCACGTTTTCTTTCCCTGCACATTTTACCATTAATCATTATTGGGCTTAGGCTACTGTCCCTGTGGTCTACTTTCGATGTTAACATATTCATCTGTACTGATGAGTCTTTTCCATCCTTCATAGACCTTCAGCCCAGAGGCTTGAGGGTAAACGAAGCAGGTACCAATAATTTCAAACTTGGGCATATAGAGGATCACCAAGAACTAACAGAAATGGCAGTCTGGCGTGTACCTCCCGCTGTGTGTTTTAAGGGGGCTCCATGAACAGGCCTGAAAAATATCTGAAATAGATAAATAGCACACCAAATACTTTTGAAGCCAAAGTGTATTTGAAAAACAAATTTGGATAAAAGATACAAAATACAGACATTTTTGCTATTGCTATAGGCCTGCCAGACTACTCAATGATGCCTAAAATTTAGGGATTCGGTAGACGAGATCGGTACCATGAAAAATTAGTTCTAAACAATCAGTTGCATACTTTGGAACACAAAACAGGAGGTATAAGAAATTTTGTCCATTGTAAATGCGAAACCAGACACCCCCAGTTTTGTAGACATAAGGTCAATGTTACAACTAGGCTAGCACAAATCCTGTAGATATAATCCAAGAAGAACTTTACTTGACTTATAAACTGTTTAAGAATACAATAGGGTAAATTGCAGAATTTTTTCTTATTGCATTGGTCTTGCTAGACAACTCTAACAAGGCCCAGTATGAGTCAAGCCAAACATAGATTACCAAGGTATAACAACCAAGACATATCTTATAAGAAAATACTGTAACCTCTTCCCCTGCAATGCACAGGTAAATAAAAATGCTTATTTGAGTCTTCACTTCCACAAGCAGAGTCATAACTCCATTATGGTTCAGAGTGGGAGACATTGTCAATGTTATCAGTAGCATCATCAATATCATTATCCTGTTGAGTAGTTTTCTCTGAAGTTTCAGCATCACTGAAAAGATTGTGGGGTTCAAGAGTCCAGGAAACCATTGTTATGCAATGACCTTCTTTATTTATCGTACCTACATAATGCAGTGAGTCTAGGCCTTTAGCATGTTGAGCGCTGTCGAGATTACCTCAGATAATTCTCATATAATGAGCCTGTGACGGGATGTTGCAATAACAACCCCTACACCCTTGAATCACTCTAACTGACAATAGTCTCCTCAATACAAACTTTCCCCTTGCATTATCAACTGGACTCTTAGACAGAAGGGATATGAAAACAAAACATAACCTTACTAACTATATTCCTTAAAGCTAAATCATCCCTTAATTCTAGAATTATAACAACCAAAGTTATTACTATACTTGAAACTAAAGATATCAATACAGACAACACAAAAAAAGCTTAACATACAAAATAAATAAAAATGCCACATTCACATAAACACAGAGAAGAATGTCAAAACTTAAAACTAATATGCCCCACAACCAAATATATTTATAATTACATTTTTATTAACGCGGAAACTGTCTCCACACACAAACCGATCAGTCCTTTTCGGCACAACCAATCTGTGGCAAACGTCATAATCGTCGTCATCATCATTATCATCGTAACCAAGAGGAATATATCACAGCAGGGTCCTTGATGATTAAAAGTTCTTTATCAGCCGTCCATTCCAAAAATCATTTATTCCGGGTCGTCCTCCACAAGCTATATATGTATTCGGCTAGCAAACAACTGTCCAGGCAAAAATAAACGTTAAAAGGAGGAATTACGGCCTGCAAAATAAAAAAAGGAAAGCACTTACAAACACTACTAGCTAACTAAACTATCGCACTATAATCAGAGATAAATAAAGAACTTTCTATTATTCCGATCCACTACTAGCAAAGATAAATAAATTGTACCTACTGTTGAAATAGATAATCACTTCCACACTGGTAAAAATGATAATAATAATCCAGCATTCAAAGCACACATAGTGGCTTGCTGTGGTCAAATCAAAAAGACTATTCACCCAAGACATTCACCACTATCCTAACCTAGCTAAAAACATAAACAAAAAACGGATTTTGAGCGAAGCGAAAAATCTATTTTTGGGTGAGATAGCCATGGCGTCCTGATGGAAGGTTCCTTTTTGGTAGCTTCCTTGGGTATAAGACTACTAAGATATTCCCAGAGAATTTAACCACAGGTTATCACAGAATTCTAACTTCTGGAGCGAGTATCTCAAAGGTTTCCCTTTAAGACATCGTAATACAACAGGGGACGCGCATGTCTGAACGCGCCACATAGCTATCTTCACCCCGAACAGAGTTAATGCTTCGGTGTGTAAGGACTGAGAATAGCTGGGAGCCGTTCCACAGCTAATCTCACTCGTGGCTATTACTGATACTCGAGACGTAAACACACGGACGCCATTGCTCTAATGACGTCACGCCCGTCTTCATCCTGAAGCCAGTTGCTGCCCATCACCATGATACAGTAGCACAGGGTGGGAACAAAACTGGACGAAGTATTAGGGAGGGTCCATCAGGACGCCATGGCTATCTCACCCAAAAATAGATTTTTCGCTTCGCTCAAAATCCGTTTTTTGGGCTCAAGCCATGGCGTCCTGATGGAAGAGTACCAGAGAATCAATGTATCGTGGTAGATTTTCCCCCAGTATTAAGTGCCTAGGCATTGACAAAACAGCAAAGTAATCTTAGATAAAGAACCATAGGGACGAAGTATCCTGCCCCCCTTGGCAGTGAAGTTCCCATGGGCTATGCCGACGTCAAAGTGGTATTGAAGGGCTATTCATCCTGAGAGAAGAACTTGAAGAACTTAGAGATGAAGCGGAATGTTTGGTATTTGTATAGGAACATTCTGAAATTAGACCAGTGGTGGTTGGGCACTGTGTATAGAGTTCATCTCTTGGTTATCAGAAGTAAGTATTCGTGTAGGAACCTTACTTAGTCAGGGTGAATATAATTTAGGATTAAACATCTTAAATTCTTCATAACCATAAGAAAGGAGGAATAAATAAAACTATGACAGGTATGTATTTCATAGTAAGTAGGAGCTGATAGAGACGCACAAGTAATAAAATAGAAATTTTATTTCACAATGCAGAAATTAAATAATTTACAGCAAAAGTAAAGTTCATTTACAGTAATAATAATTTACATAGAAATAAAGGCTTGCTCTTGAATCTGAAAAGGAATTTCAGGATATTAGTAGGTACTCGTTCTCGAGGAACGCAAGTCTCTAAATAAAACACATCATGCTCAAGGCATGCGGCACTTGTGTGACACTATGACATTTCACCTGGGATAAGAACAGTTATAAAAGCACTAAGTGTTTTTTGACATCACTATGAATCGCTCGAGGGTCAACATAGGCACCCGAAGAGTTAGAGTCCCAAGTAACTCACTGTTCTACGCAGAGTTAGGTGCAGGTTTCATAACACTACCTGCGGCTACCACAAAATGTTTGACTTCGTGCACTTGTTTCGCATAATGTTTAAAGAAAACTCGCGAGGACTTCCAGCCCGTGAAGTTTTTAAGGCTTTCAAAGTCCATGCTCTGAAAGAAATTCAGAGAAGATGCCACTTTTCTAGGATCATGATCAGCGGGTGTACTGTTCGGATCCGCTCTGCGAATGAAGTAGGTGATTTTCGCTCTTAATTGTTTCAGTGACAGGTCGCTGCCCGATGTTTCTCCTTTGAAGAGTTGGCCTCCACCAAAGTTCAAAGTTCTGCGAAGATAGACCTTGAGGCTCTCTACTGGACATAGAGAGACATCCTCCTTCAGGGGGCATATTCTCCAAGGGCCCCATCTTTTGGTGGGTAATTCATTTTTAGCGAGAAACGTCGGATCAGGGGAGAGGGTCACTTCTCCTGAATCGGTAAACAGGATGTGTCCTTCTTCTCTTGATAATGCCACTATTTCGCTGACTCGAGCTCCCGAAGCGAGAGCAAATAAAAATATAACTTTCTGAGTCAGATCCTTGAGGGGGCATGAATCATTGTCCAAGTTGGAGGCGAAATGGAGTACCTTGTCTAGTGACCAGGAGATCGGTTTCGGTGGGGGTGCTGGACGTAGGCGAGCACATGCTTTTGGTAGTTTGTTGAAGATGTCGTTGGACAGATCAATTTGGAAAGCATATAGAATTGGTCTAGCCAAGGCCGATTTGCAGGTTGAAATCGTATTGGCTGCTAATCCTTGTCCATGAAGGTGAATAAAGAAGGACATACAGAAATCAATTGTGATTTCTTTAGGATTTTTTGCCTTGACAAAGGAGACCCATTTCCTCCAGGATGATTCATATTGCCGTCTAGTGGATTCGGTCTTGTATTCCTCTAGGAAGTCTAGACTTTTCTTCGAGATCCCAAACCTCTTCTTTGCGGCAAGGGAGAGAAAATCATGAGATGAAGGTCCTTGATTTTCGATGATGAAGCGAAGACAGTCGACTTCTGTACTTGTTGAGAGAGAACTGGGCCCGGGAGAGGGATCAGCTTGGGCTGCAGCTCCAGGACCAGGGGGTACCAGTTGCTCCGGGGCCACTTGGGAGCCACTAGGGCCGCTGTCCCTTTGAAGGTTCTCAGTTTGGAGAGGACTTTCAACAGAAAGTTGGTGGGAGGGAACAGGTAGATCTTGGACCATCTGTTCCAGTCCAGTGACATGGCGTCCACTGCTTCTGCTTTGGGGTCCTCGTACGGGGCTACGTACAGAGGAAGTTGATTGTTGTCGCTCGTTGCAAAGAGATCTATCTGAAGTTCTGGGACTTGGTGAGAGATGAAGGAGAACGATCTTGCGTCTAGAGACCATTCCGACTCTATCGGGTTTGTCCGAGATAGAGCATCCGCTGTCACATCGCGGAATCCTTGTAGGTGAACTGCAGACAGGTGCCACTTCTTCTTCTCCGCCAGACGGAAGATTGGGAGAAGCACCTGATTTATCTGGGGCGATCTTGAGCCTTGGCGATTGAGACAACGAACTACCACCGAGTTGTCTAGGGTTAGACGGATGTGGATCGAGGGCGGCGGGGATAACTTCTTCAGAGTTAGAAGGACCGCCATGGCCTCCAAGATGTTTATGTGGAACGTCTTGAATAGTGGAGACCAGGTACCTTGAACCTGTTTCTGGTGGGAGTGACCTCCCCAACCTTCCAGTGAGGCATCCGTGTGGATGTTGAGTGATGGAGGAGGGTGTTGGAGAGGAATGGACCTTTTCAGGGCCTTTTCTTCCGACCACGGCTTTAGGAGGCGTCGCAGTCTGTTTGGAAGCCGTCTCTTGAGGTCTCTTCGAGCGATGGATGCCGAGCGTCTCCAGACTCCCGCGGCATCCTTTAGCTGTGCACGAAGCACTGGGTTTGTCACTGAGGCGAATTGTAGAGAGCCTAGAACTCGTTCCTGCTGTCGTCTTGAAATGCGTTTGGATTTCAGTAGTCGCTTGACAGACCCTGCTATTTCCTTCCTTTTCTTCTGGGGGATGGAAAGGCGGTGTGACTGAAGATTCCAGTGGATTCCCAACCACTGAAACTTCTGAGCTGGAGAGAGGCGAGATTTTTTCTCGTTGATCTTGAATCCCAGGTGTTTTAGGTACTGGGTAACTTCGTTCCAAGACTTTGCACACTCTTCGGGCGATGGAGCCCAGACTAGCCAGTCGTCGAGGTAGGCCATCACCTGGACGTTTCTTAGGCGGAGCTGTTGTACTATGGCATCCGCCAGTTTTGTGAAGATCCGAGGGGCCACATTGAGGCCGAAGGGCATGGCCCGGAAGGCGTAGCTTTTCCTTTGGAGCCGAAATCCTAGGTAGGAGGAAGCGTGATGGTTCATTGGAATGTGCCAGTAGGCATCCGCCAGGTCTATAGAGACCGTGTAGGAACCTTGAGGCAGAAGGGTCCTTATTTGTTGAAGCGTCAGCATCTTGAATTTGTTGTTCTCTATGAACTTGTTGAGGGGGGATAAGTCCAGAATGACTCTGAGTTTGTCTGAGTCCTTCTTGGGAACACAAAACAGTCTCCCTTGGAACCTGGTGGACTTTACCTTCCTTATCACCTTCTTGTTCAAGAGGTCTAGAACATATTCTTCCAGAAGGGGGGTTGATTGTTGGAAGAATTGCTGGAAGATTGGGGGTGGTTGAGTCCAACTCCAGCCTAGACCCTTCTTGACGATGCTGTGTGCCCAGGGATCGAAGGTCCAACGATCCTGGAATTGGCGGAGTCTTCCTCCCACCGGAAGCATTGCTTCTGGTGTCCCGAGGACTTGCTGCCTCGGCCGCTAGCTCCCTTTCCTCCTCTACCTCTGGAGGGACGGCGAGATGCGTCTTTGCTTGCACCCCTGAATGAGCCTCTACCTTTGGCATGAAAGGTAGTTGATTGTTGCTCAAAGGCAGGGGTGAAGACCGGTGACTGTGACAACACCGGTTGGGGGACCAATTGAAAGGTCTGTTGTGGTTGGGCAACCACTTGGGAGGTAGCGGGTCCCGGAAACTGACGTCTTTGCTGACGTTGCTGGGGTTTTGACTTTTGGGGTTTCCTCTTAGGCTGAGGTCCGTCGTCCTGAGAGGGTTTCCTTTTCCTGGACATGCCCCACTTGTGGAGAAGGTTCCTATTCTCCGTGGCGGCTCTGTCAGTGATTTCCTTCACAAGGTCAGAAGGAAACAGGTGCTTTCCCCAGATGTTGGAGGAAATCAGCCTCCGGGGTTCGTGTTTCACGGTGGCACCGGCGAACACGAATTCACGACAGGCTCTTCGAGCCTTTATGAAGTGGTACAAGTCCTTCATTACAGTCAGTAAGTGGGATTTGGAGAGTACCATGTAGTGATCTGGTACTCTAGTGTCACAGGCCATAACTTCCAGTTGGACTTGATGAGAAAGAGATGCCGCAAGCCTCTCCTTCGTGTCTTGTTCCCGGCGAAGGAGGTGATCGTTGAGCTTAGGGAGGTCTTCATTAAACTGACGTCCGGTGACTTCAGGATCGAGCCTTCCCACGACGAAAGTATGTTGAACATCTTTCCAGTGTCGAGCGTCAGGGGGGGTCACGATGGAGAAGGGTCTGCACTCCTCCAGTGCAGGGCAGGGTTTCCCTTCTTCCGCCGCTTTAAGGCATGCAGCTAAGGCCTTTTCCAAGAATGGAAGAACCACAGTATCAGGTGCAACGTAAGTAGGGTGCTTCTTGCTCAATGCCGGAAGCTTAGAGCAGGTAAAGTCTTGAATGCGGAGGCTAGCATAGCCTGGGCCTTTGCGAGATCGAACACTATCTCTTCCTTAGGTTCGGTCTCTTCCTTCGAGGCAGGTTCGGAACGAAGCCGGACGTAACAGTCCGGGTAGGCCTCAAAGCTTGGGAAGAACTCCACATCTTCCAAAGGGACCGTGCCGATCTTATCACTGACAAAGATCCTGCCGGTCGCAATAACCATATGCTCTGCATACCTCCACGGGTTGGCATGAGAGCAAGCGGGGAGATCCTTGACCGAAATCTTCTTCGGCTCTCTGGATCCTATCATCGACCTGATGGACTCCTGGTTCTCCTTCAGCCTGTCGTCCATGACGGCTCTAATCAGTCGGATCAGTTCTTGAGTGGAAGAAGAAGGATCCGGAGTCGAGGAGGTAGACGGAATAGACATTTCCGTCGGTGTAGGAGTAGGAGGGGGGATGGACGAGGGAGCAGCCTCTTGCTCCGACTCGGTGTATTCCACCTTGTCTTCGTCATCTTCGGCTCCTTGAGCCATAAGCGTTTTCTCCGTGTCTTCCGAGACATCCGAAATCTGTTCGTCATCTTCGGAATCCAAACGACACTCGTGCATGGACTGAGCCATGACTACATCAGGTTCCACCGTAATTTGGACAGTGGGGATCACGTCTTTGGGTACCACTGAGTCAGGGGAGGCCTTAGGGAACAATAGTGACCTCAGTTCTTCGGTGGCCAGGTACGGTCCGGTAGCATTTTTCTGGAAGCCACGCACCCACTTGCGCAGCTTTTCACGAGAAATGTCTCTAACCTCCGCTGAAGGAGGATTATGGAAGGCCTCAACTAGGTGAGCCTGACAGACCGTACAATCCAGTGGATTCCAAAACTTCAAATCCCCTTTCTTGTCTGCACAAGGGGCGTGAGTCCTGCAAGCCGTATGCCCGTAAAACTACGGGCGTTTCACAGCGCAGAAGGCGAAATCACACTTCATCTGCTCCTCCTGTGGAAGAAAGAGAAAATGAGTATGGGGGAGTCATAAGAATGGCTCTTAAACTAAGTTAATATTAATTATTAATTTTAACTTAATGAAGGTGTGATGCATAGAGAATGAAAATAGTAAAGGAGAACATGCTCCATGCATCTCGCCCGGCTGGTTACCATAAGCTTGGTCCCTGGATAATCCGAGTGACCGAGGGCACTGGATATAATTCCCTAGAATTCCAAGTATTTTGGAATTCCATGGAAAAAAATCAAGGACAAGATTGGGACCGAATTCATTCGGTTCCCAGTTAAGGGCCAGAAGGCCTCATTTAAAAGGTAACTGCTTCTGGCAACCAGCCGTGCTAAGATGCACATAGCATGCTGGAATTAGAAGAATGCAAAGAGACAGCATGATCACTAATAGAGCAGTACTAGGTACTGATCTTAATAGCAGAAGCAGCTTATCTGTTTGCGATATAGGGCTATCATTGTCTTATGATAGCTACAGGAAAGGGGGTGCAAGTATTCTTGACGCCTCCGGGGCATCCGGCAAGCCGCCGGCATGCCGGAGCTCGCTCCAGCATAGATTCTGGCATTAGGACAGACAATGTTCAAAGTCAGTCAAATACCAGGATGGCGGCCGCCGGCACAACGGCGGCACCCCGGCAGGGAGCGGCGGCTCCGGCAGTCGGAGGATGCCAGATTGGTGACTGGGATAAGGATGGTTAAGGCTGTACCGGGTTGCCGGCAGTATATGCCGGCACTCCGGCGGCCGACCGGCAAGCGGACGACAAGCTAGGAGGAGGAGAGCCGCCGGTAGTAGCCGGCGGCAGCTGGCAGTCCCTCGGTACACGGGGGGCTGGCGGCAAGGTTAGGGAGAGTCACCAAGTAGGAGGCAGGTATTGCCGACAGTAGAGGTGGCAAGAGACCGGCACCCGGATAGGGAGAGAGACAGGGGGGAGGGGGGAAGGGATGTAGGAAGTACCATCAGGATTCCAGACATCCCTCCCCCTCCCTGAGGGGGTGTACCCATGATAGAGGCAGGCTCTAACATCCATGAGCAGGGGTCACTAGGGACCGGGAGCAAGGTAGCCCAAGGGAGGGCTAGGGAACACCCAAGGGGGGGGGGGGAGACTCCCATATGCAGAACTATACTAGTAACTAACCTTATAGGACACTATGAAGGTATATGTACCAGAGCGGACTGCACAAGGAAGCTCGGGTAGCCCTACTATTCCACCCTAAGGAGGAGTTGTAGGACAGGGGACAGATGGGTATAAACTAACCTAAGCATAGGCTAGGCTATACAAGAGATAGGTGGGGAGGGAGAAGAGAGAAGTCTTCCCAGGAAGGGTTTCTGTACCAGAGCGGCCACTAAGGAAAGGGAGGACACTCCCTAACCTAAGATCAGGCAGATCAGCTAAAACAGTGCAAGAGTACAGTTTCAGCATGGAACAGAGAAACCTTCCTAACCTAACCTAGAACAGGGCTAAGAGTCCTGAACTAGGAAAGGAAGAAGACATATCGCTATCGCAGGAAAGTCATAGACTATCCTAGCCATAGAGGTAGGCTAGCCTAACCTCACTCTCGGACGCAACCCTAAAGGGGGTTCATTCCTTTAGGGAGGACAGAGAGGCGATATATACTCTATTAGACAATTAATCCCTTTACTCAGAAAAGGAATCAAGTCTAAATAGAGGGAATGCCAAGGCAGGGGATGAAGGAAGCATAAGGGGTCCTAACATTAGGTTAGGCTAGAAAGAGTCACTGACTAGCCTATCCCCTATATGGTCCCTGAAGGCGAAAACATTTGCATCACTGTCAAAAGTATTGTAAAATAATGCCACTATCTTCATAACTTAGTCTAGGATCACTAATAAATCATGCATGAACACTTGTATGTAGGCTCCTGGCCTGGGGGCTATAGTAGCCGACTGGTATGAGGTCAATCGATGACCGATAAAAAGCGTCTAAACACGATATAAAAGTTCCTAGCTATGAAGACTAAATAAACTAATGTATTCGATTAGTATATAAAGCCGGAAACGTTGTTGTGGCTAACTAAATAAGACATACATAACAACAACGACGCCATAAAATGGCGGGTCCGGTAGAGGCACAGCTCTGCCACAAAACAGCAATTATCTCGAAAAGTAATATTTACTTTACGGCCAGAGCTTAATTAAACAATACTGGAACCTTGTACTCAACTTTCCAGAAGAAGGCGAGGCTGAAGGTAACGACATAGCGAAGATGCAAAACGATAAAGTTAACACAGGGAAAATCCGTCTAAGTAGGGCAGCTACTAAACAAAGGATCAAGACGGGCGTGACGTCATTAGAGCAATGGCGTCCGTTTGTTTACGTCTCGAGTATCAGTAGTAGCCACGAGTGAGATTAGCTGTGGAACGGCTCCCAGCTATTCTCAGTCCTTACACACCGAAGCATTAACTCTGTTCGGGGTGAAGATAGCTATGTGGCGCGTTCAGACATGCGCGTCCCCTGTTGTATTACGATGTCTTAAAGGGAAACCTTTGATATACTCGCTCCAGAAGTTAGAATTCTGTGATAACCTGTGGTTAAATTCTCTGGGAATATCTTAGTAGTCTTATACCCAAGGAAGCTACCAAAAAGGAACCTTCCATCAGGACGCCATGGCTTGAGCCCAAAAACCTCATTTATACCAACAGTCTCTCTCAAAACAAACAATCAATACACTAACTACCTCTCGCTCGCTGACACACACACACTCTCTCTCTCTCTCTCTCTCTCTCTCTCTGGATTTGTCAAACAACAAGAAAATAAATAAAAATTCAACAAAAATTAGTCCTCCACATTCCTCCCCTTTACTTCGCCAAATCCGTCTTACATATCACTTACCTGATTTTTTTCATGACCTAGTCACAGTCGGGAAAAGGACCTATGCTTGGCGTAACTGGGCTTTCATATACTCTCTCATTCACTTCTTCCATATTGCTATCATTCAATGTCCTATTCCGATTCTCATCTATACTCCTATCATCTGATATATCATGCACTCTCCCATCTACCTCACTATCATCTGGCCTTAAAATCTCACTTATTTCCGTCAACAATTCATCCATTTCATCCAAACCATTTTCTACTTTAATAAAAGAATCATTCATACTACTTATCATTCTCCTATCTCTCATTCTCGCATCAGTCTTACTTTCTTTTAGATCATCTAAGGAAAAACCACACACACTATAGGTATCGTTCATACTCATCCATGATTCATCTGTATTAACACATTTATCTCCATACTAACTTGTACATTTACACCCTTATCGTGCCTGTTCAAATTTCAATTGCTTCTTTTTCCTATATTCAACTAACACTAATTGTTTATTTTCCAACCCTAACTTCTTATGCATAATAGGTTCATACTTACTCATTTCCAACCAATTATTCATCCCATTCTCACGAACATTGATCCTATTCCTTCCAGACACACAGGAGGACTCACCCAGTTGAACCCTCTGACTACCTAGTTTCTAGCACATCCTGGCTGGCCTAATCCCTTCTTCCTACAAACCCTAGCTATATGTTTATCTAAACCATATTCAGTACATTTAGCACTCTGTTCCCTACAAATCCTCGCAGAATGCCCATCCTTACCACATTATCACAAACCACATTTGTACAATTACTCCTACATCCACTCACTATCTCCCCAGTAAAACCACACCGATAACACTTAACAACTTTCTCTTTCTTAGACTCACTAATACGATGGCCTATATTTCCACACCCGAAACATGCTCTTAATGCCCATCTACACTTATTCTTTTTATGAACTACTTTCCACACCTATAACACTTCTCTTCACGGACACAACTACCTGACCTACCTCGCTGCGCACTAGCCCTCCTACCCCTCCAAACCTAATTCCCTTGCCTAAACCCTTCATTTGTCCCTACAAGTATTCCCACATTACTCGCCCTAACACTCCTATCTACTATACTATCAGCTACCCTCATCGGTCCTCTCATAACAGCATCTCTAAAACTAACAAATTCTGGCACACTTCCCTCCATTCCAGTTCTTACACTCACAGATTTGCTTTCTTTCATACACTTATCCAACTCGTAATCCTCAACTATCTCTAAAATATCATCCCATGTCAGTCTTTCTTTCGTCCACCTCCTTTTCTCCTTCTGTTTCAAATTAATAAACTCAGCAACATTCTCAGGTACAGTAGCCAAAAACTTCTTCATTAATTCCTTATTCTCATTTATGCCTTCATCCCCATACTTCTTCCTAGCTAACGTTTCCAACCTATATACATACATCGATATCGCTTCGCCTACATTCATCCGTGCCTCATCAAAATCCTTCTTACGCTTATACCTAACACTCCCTTTCATAAGTTTGACCAGCTCAAATATTCTCTTTTTCACAATTTCATAATCAACATCCCCTACACTTATTATTACACCATACATCGTCAACAAATACCCAGTCAAATATTCTCCTAACTCCCTAGCCCAAACTCTCTTACTATCACCATACTTATCCTGACAATACCCTCATACTCCTTGAAAAATTCATATACATCCCTACTACTATGCTCATTGAACCTTTCACACCGAGGTACCTCTCTCATAGACACAGTCTTACACACATCACGTTGATTCGCACTGCTATCATCGCTGCTACCTTCCTTCTCGTTTCCTACTTCCTCACTAGAATATAACGAATCTAATTCCACACTCATATTCCTATCCTTGATTATACTCTTCCTAGCCCTTTTATTACTCACCACTTTCACCCATTCATGATCATCTTCACTCTCATCCTGACCTTTCTTCTTTTCCCTCTTCATATTACTTTTACCTTTCTTCTCCTACTTCCTATCACATTTCTGTTCATCCTTACTATGCCTAATTCCCTTATCTTCAATCTCACTATCACTATCATTATTACTATCACTATCACTTCCTTTCCCATTATCACTTACCTTAGCCTTCTCTTCCACTATCAACCCATTACCCGGAGCTGAGGACACTCCTCCGACTGCACCTTCACCCATTAAAGTTTTCATCATCCCCATTACTTGCCCCATCATATCTTCCATTCGTTTCTCCATTCGTTCTTCATTTTCTCGCATCCTCATCTCAACACCCTCTTCTATTCTCTCTACAGTTCCCTGAATTTCCCTCAGTTTCCTATGCATATCCTCATTCTCACAGTTCAACCTCTCATTCTCTACTAGCAACCTCTCTTTCTCAACTATCAACTTCTGCTCCCGTTCTTTATAATGCCGCAATTCCTCCCCCAAAGCCTTCAATTTGCCTTCCATTGCCATTACCTTTTTCTTCAGGCTTAAATCTAATTCCTAATCCTATCAATCCTTCGTCTAAGAGTCCAGCTTCCTATCCCACCTCGGCAGTCCCTTTTCGGGCGCAAAAATAATGGGGCGGGATGTTTAAAAAACCAGCCTCACACCCTGAACCACACCTACAGACAATTGTCTAACAAAACAAACTTTCCCCATACGTACTCTATATATATATATATATATATATATATATATATATATATATATATATATATATATATATATATATATATATATATATATATATATATATATATATATATATATATATATATATATATATATATATATATATATATATATATATATATATATATATATATATATATATATATATATATATATATATATATATATATATATATATATATATATTATATATATATATATATATATATATATATATATATATATATATATATATATATATATATATATATATATATATATATATATATATATCCAAATACCATTTACCCCGTGAATGGAAATCAAATAACTCGGTTACTGTTGGTAGATTACAAAAATTTCCATTAAATATTAGCTGAAAAATTTCTCGGTCACAAAACAACATTTGTTTCGCTGAACAATACACGGTATGTACAGTAGATTCCCGTTGAATGACTAATGATTATAAATCCCCGAGTGTTTCACAAATAAACCATCATAACAAAACACTAATATTCAATAACGATCAAAATGAGCTCGATCAGAGGATTAAATTACGCGGTCAGTGCACGACACGCGAACAGCTCTAAAAGAATGACTCATTATGCTTGGTATTTATACTTTATCATGCGAAATTGGACTCAAATATTCACCTAATTAACATAATTTTCTCATTATTTCCCCTTTGTTGGGATCCTCATTATTGTCCTTTAGAGAACTTCTAATTAGGAGTAAATCATTGCAATGAAACGTTTAGGTAAGTAATGTAATTAATTGAGATTTAGGATTATTTAGAATTTGAGGTGTATATCTCATTTCCACCTTCCCTTGTTGTTTTTGTTATATCTGGAAAATCCCCAAGTTGTTATCATTTTATCTTTGATTTTTTGTCGTCAAAGGGTTATATTTTTAATTTTTTCTTTTTTGTCGTCTAGGGGCTTTGACTTTGAATCAGAACTCTACCTTTCAAACCCAAAAACTAATAACAAAATTAGTCATTATTAAAAAGAGAGAAAGACGGATACTTTCTTTGTCACAGCGTTAGTAATACTTTTAGATATTGAGTGAAATCTAGAGGCTATTATCAAATTTCCATTACCATGAGAGTAGAATATTAGTCATAATTTAATTTGTCTTTGAGATAATTATATTTTCCTTAAGCGTTTTTATCAATTCTACAAAAGGCGTTGCTACTTCATATTACTGTTAATAATTTTTACCTTACCAATCTTAAGAAAAAAAAAAACATGTGTAATTCAACGCCAGAAATAAAGTTATTCTCCTCCAATATATTATAATTATTCTCTCTCTCTCTCTCTCTCTCTCTCTCTCTCTCTCTCTCTCTCTCTCTCTCTCTCTCTCTCTCTCTCTCTCGCTGAACAATATTATACTTTTATATGGGTTTAAGGAAAGATAAGATATGTAGGTTTTTTATTTGTGAATCAGGATGCACGAATAAACCTGGAACATGAATATTATTTGATATGATACCTCTTTTTGTTTTATGACTCGCTAAAAATAAAATAAATTCTTAGAAAAGATACCGTAATGTGATGATACAATTTTTTAAAATTATCCTTGCAATATGATATTAAATGTAGAAATAACTAAAGTACCTTTTCTTTGAATCTTAAAAAGGAGGATACGTCAATTCTGGAGAGGAATTTTTTCCATTATTCATTGCCTAACAATCTTTTGAAGCTGCAAATGTATACGTTCCCAATCTTCACTGCCAATGTCCTTCAAGTTTCCATTGCCGTAAAAGAAATATAAATCTCATTTTCAAGCCCATTCCAAGCTCGGCCGTCATGAACTTTGTCACATAAAAATATACTTGATTGTTGCTAACTTCGAATAATATCAACGACAAAAAAATAATACATTACCTTACGCTTAGTAATTATAAATCAAAGCATGAATATTGTATAAGTACTTCACATGAGTAAAATAAGCAAAACATATGTATAAACAATTGTTGGAATATAATACCAATACTCATTTGTAAAGGGAAGAAACGATAGATATAAATATTAGTTTTGGTTTCAAAGCAACGGAAACTTCTATTTATTACTATTTATCATTTGTAAAATATCTTCAATGAGAATAGTTTGTTTAATTAACACACAAGGATATTTAAGATAATCATTTTTATCCTTAAAGCTATATTGTATATGCTGAAATCAAAACTGGAACCAATAACATTCAAAATTCTCTAAAACGACAACAATTGAAAGTAGAACATTCCAATACATAAAATAACCATAATCAAACAAAAATATCAATAATATAAATGTTTTATATGTGCATCGAACATACACCGCCCGCACAAGGTTGAAAAGCCTGACACCGAACACTACCACAATTTACTTTTAAATAAGAAATAACTCTTCCAATCTTCTTCATCTATTAACGTATAAAATAATCCCTCATTATAAAACTTCGCATCCTGCTGTTGTCAGGATTACGAAAAGCAATCTATGAAGACATTCGCTACCGCTCTACCTATCACACAGAAAATGAAACAAAAAACCTCCAATTATAACAGCATTAATACCCTCTATAAACAACAGTTAAACTAGTTTCTCTCTCTCTCTCTCTCTCTCTCTCTCTCTCTCTCTCTCTCTCTCTCTCTCTCTCTCTCTCTCTCTCTGTGTCTTTTCACTGAACGATTTAGAAAAGACAAATGTAAAACAAAAATACACGAAAATCTATCCTTTGCAATGCTTTACAGTACCATGATTATTTTCCTTCAACAATAATGAACTCCAAACGTCAATTCAATTATGTACGGTCCCTTGAGGGCTAAAAGTATCACTTGCTAGATTGCAATAACAATTCGAATGACTAATTAGCAGCTTTAAAACTTTCAAAAGTTTATAATTATTTTGATTGATTGTGGGACGTGATTTATTGTTGAGAGAGAGAGAGAGAGAGAGAGAGAGAGAGAGAGAGAGAGAGAGAGAGAGAGAGAGAGAGAGAGAGAGAGAGAGAGAGAGAGAGAGGTAATGCTATGCTAACCCAAATAAAACATAATTTACCTAAATGAGATTTAGAGTTGAAATGACATCGTTTCCAAAGATTTCATCACTTTTAAGAGTTTGATTGAGACTATTATACCGTATTTATTTTCTGAACTACAAGGATTACAATATATGCACTACTGTCCATCATTTACATTCACATCTTCCCAGACAGAACGATCCAATAAATAGTAGTTACAAACTTGTTTTTATCTTTCACAAGATTCAGTACCACATAATGCTAAAGGTCATAATTATTTCGACTTTGACCAATTTGCTGATGGATTTTTCTAAACTATTAGTTGATTCGGAACAAGTTAAGAAACCTCATTGTTGACCAGACTTGCGCATAATATTCGTTTGTGATTTCAATTCTAAGTACAAAATACCTGAATTCGACAGGTATAAGTACAGAAGAATTGTCATTGACTTTTATCTTTCTTCGTGGCCAAGTGGCTTAGTCACTGTCTATACAAGCTTGCCGACCAGGGTTCGATTCCCGGCCGGACCCAATCCCTTGTCTTTGTGGGATTTCGCGTGGGGCTCTGATCCCGAGGTCGTTAAGATAATCCAGACATTAATGTATCAAAAATATATATGGCTTATTTGAATATGAAAAACACGTCTAAATGTGCAAAATTAGTCATTAATTGAATGCCAAGTAACAAACTACCAATTACCTACGATGGTGAAGATTGGTTGATTTCAATTCTAAGTACAAAATACCTGAATTCGACAGGTATAAGTACAGAAGAATTGTCATTGACTTTTATCTTTCTTCGTGGCCAAGTGGCTTAGTCACTGTCTATACAAGCTTGCCGACCAGGGTTCGATTCCCGGCCGGACCCAAGCTCTTGTCTTTGTGTGATTTCGCCTGGGGCTCTGATCCCGAGGTCGTTAAGATAATCCAGACATTAATGTATCAAAAATATATATGGCTTATTTGAATATGAAAAACACGTCTAAATGTGCAAGATTTATCATTAATTGAATGCCAAGTAACAAACTACCAATTAGATACGATGGTGAAGATGGGTTGATTTAATTCTAAGTACAAAATACCTGAATTCGACAGGTATAAGTACAGAAGAATTGTCATTGACTTTTATCTTCCTTCGTGGCCAAGTGGCTTAGTCACTGTCTATACAAGCTTGCCGACCAGGGTTCGATTCCCGGCCGGACCCAAGCTCTTGTCTTTGTGTGATTTCGCCTGGGGCTCTGATCCCGAGGTCGTTAAGAGAATCCAGACATTAATGTATCAAAAATATATATGGCTTATTTGAATATGAAAAACACGTCTAATTGTGCAAAATTTATCATTAATTGAATGCCAAGTAACAAACTACCAATTACCTACGATGGTGAAGATGGGTTGATTTCAATTCTAAGTACAAAATACCTGAATTCGACAGGTATAAGTACAGAAGAATTGTCATTGACTTTTATCTTTCTTCGTGGCCAAGTGGCTTAGTCACTGTCTATACAAGCTTGCCGACCAGGGTTCGATTCCCGGCCGGACCCAAGCTCTTGTCTTTGTGTGATTTCGCCTGGGGCTCTGATCCCGAGGTCGCTAAGAGAATCCAGACATTAATGTATCAAAAATATATATGGCTTATTTGAATATGAAAAACACGTCTAAATGTGCAAAATTAGTCATTAATTGAATGCCAAGTAACAAACTACCAATTAGCTACGATGGTGAAGATGGGTTGATTTCAATTCTAAGTACAAAATACCTGAATTCGACAGGTATAAGTACAGAAGAATTGTCATTGACTTTTATCTTTCTTCGTGGCCAAGTGGCTTAGTCACTGTCTATACAAGCTTGCCGACCAGGGTTCGATTCCCGGCCGGACCCAAGCTCTTGTCTTTGTGTGATTTCGCCTGGGGCTATGATCCCGAGGTCGTTAAGAGAATCCAGACATTAATGTATCAAAAATATATATGGCTTATTTGAATATGAAAAACACGTCTAAATGTGCAAAATTAGTCATTAATTGAATGCCAAGTAACAAACTACCAATTACCTACGATGGTGAAGATGGGTTGATTTCAATTCTAAGTACAAAATACCTGAATTCGACAGGTATAAGTACAGAAGAATTGTCATTGACTTTTATCTTTCTTCGTGGCCAAGTGGCTTAGTCACTGTCTATACAAGCTTGCCGACCAGGGTTCGATTCCCGGCCGGACCCAAGCTCTTGTCTTTGTGTGATTTCGCCTGGGGCTCTGATCCCGAGGTCGTTAAGATAATCCAGACATTAATGTATCAAAAATATATATGGCTTATTTGAATATGAAAAACACGTCTAAATGTGCAAAATTTATCATTAATTGAATGCCAAGTAACAAACTACCAATTAGCTACGATGGTGAAGATGGGTTGATTTCAATTCTAAGTACAAAATACCTGAATTCGACAGGTATAAGTACAGAAGAATTGTCATTGACTTTTATCTTTCTTCGTGGCCAAGTAGCTTAGTCACTGTCTATACAAGCTTGCCGACCAGGGTTCGAT
>NC_090745.1:43292065-43314565 GCF_036898095.1 Palaemon carinicauda
TCTTGGGAGTACAAGGAGTATGTCCTAACCATCTCCAACTACCCCTCATCATGATCTCATCAACATATGCAATCGAGTAATCTCTCTTATATTTTCATTTCTTACCCCAGCCTTCCTTTTAACTCCAATATCCTTCCGAGGGGTTTGCTCTCAAATCTACTAAATCTATTGCTAATAGTTTCATTGTCATACCATGACTCATGTCCATACAGTAATACCGATCTTTCTAAACTGATAAATAGTCTGATTTTTATGTCATTTCGGGTGATTTGATCTCCAAATTTAACTTAACTTAGCCATTGTCTGATTTGCTTTTTTTCAATGTTTCACTACTCTTTTATCCTAAAGACCCTGTATTGAAGATCATAGTTCCAAAATACTTGAATGATTTCTCCTCATCAATAATTTCTACTTTTGATGAAATATCATCTTTCATTTCATCAATAATTTTTACTTCTGATGATATTTCATCTTTCATTGCATACTCTGTTCTCGACATCTCTGTATCTCTTCTATTTATCTTGAGCACCGCCTCATTTGATATTTCATGCATTCTGGTAAGCAATCATTCCAAATCCTTTGGTGTTCTACTAACAAGGACAGCATCATCAGCATACTCTAGGTTTGCTAATATCTTGTCACCAATTCAGTCCAATCCTTCTCCACCACCTCTAATTGTTCTACGCATTACAAAATCCATGAGGAGGATAGACAACACAGGTGATAACATGTACCCTTGGAGTACTCCACTGTTCACTGGAAATCCATTTGATAGGACTCCATTAACATTAACTTTGCACTTGCTGTGCTCATGAACAGACCTAATCAAATTCACATATTTCGGTGGAATTCCATAATAACGCAGGACTCTCCATAAAATTGGCCCTACAGACTATCAAAGGTTTTTCTTAGTCCACAAATGCCATCAAAAGTGGATTTTTATATTCTATGCAATGCTGAACATGTCTCAAAATGAAAATTTGGTCACTGCAAATTCTACCATTTATAAATCCTGCTTGTTCATCTCTCACCTTTTTATCAATCTTTCTCTTCAGTCTATTTAGAATAAGCATACTATATATTTTCATACCAATTGACGTAATTGTTATGCCTCTGTTATTATTGCAATCAGTCAGGTCTCCTTTTTTCCATCTTCACCAACACTCCTAACTCCCATTCATCAGGTTTTGCCTCTATGTCACATTCTACAAAATAATCTTGTAAGTATTCTGGGAGTTACTTCATTTCGGCCAGTATCATCTCGGCAGTTATTCTATCGTATCCAGGGGGTTTCCATCTCTTTAGTTTTTTTAATGATAGCTTCGACTTCAAACAAACTGAATTCATTCATGGGCATATCAAGGTCTTTCTCGGCTTCAGGTATATCAGTCAAATTATTCCCTTCGTATCTCTATTTATAAATTCACTAAAGTGTTCCATCCAACGTTGTTTTTCCTCATCTTTTGTTAAAAATATCCATCTCTCTTTTTGATGGGTATATGCTTCTTCTTCTTTGCCCCAGTCGAGATATCACTAATAATTCTATTAGCGAGGCCTACTCCATAGCCACTCCCTGAATTCATAGCTTTATCAGCATCATCTGTTTTAGTGTCTAAATATTCTTCCCAGTCATTTTCTTTGGACCTCTCTCTGAATTCTGGAAAACTGAGGTAGTGAAAGAATATGCAGACAAATGAAACAACAATAAGTGGTGCAAATGACAGGAGAAAAACCCTGGAATAGCCTTGTGAGATAAACTGAAAATGCAAGAATGTTTTGCTTGAATGATTTTTATTTGGTGAAGTAAAATATTGTTGCCAAAGACATATGAGCAAATAAAGGTTAAACATCTGACGGATATTTTTTTTTTTTTTTTTTGCATATAATAGAGAATATTCAAAGAGTGAGAAAGGAAGAATTGCATAGAAGCTGTAATAAAGTTAGAGCATTTCATGACAGTTTGCTCCTTTGGCAAATAAGAATTATAGTAGGCGTTGAGAAGAGAGCATTCTTTGTAAGCTTTAGGAGGCAGAAGTGGAAGGACTACAAAGGCCTGGGCACACTGTAAAAGTTGTAAGTGTGAAATTAAGAAACATTAAGAGCAAGTGCAAGAAGATGATTAACGTGGTTTGAAATTCACCAAGTTCAATAAGCAAAACATAATTGCATGATAATTACAGACTCGTGAAATTTCAGCATTTCCAATAAATCTTGCTACGTAACCCTTTATCTTTCAGAAATAAAAATATATTCAAATACAGCATTGGTTTCCCCTTTTCACTCGAGATATATTCTGTCATCTTTAATTCTTAATTCTAGCATACATTTTCCGGAAAAGGAACAAAATGTTTCGAACAACTATTGACTATCATAATTGCTAGTTCATAAAACTCATTCTAATAAATATTTTTACCCTCGCCATTAACTTAAATTTTGATAACGAGTGTATTTATGTATTTATGTTTATATGTTTCTTTGTTTGTGATTAGCATAACTAAATCTCTCTCTCTCTCTCTCTCTCTCTCTCTCTCTCTCTCTCTCTCTCTCTCTCGAGAGAGAGAGAGAGAGAGAGAGAGAGAGAGAGAGATTTGTGTGCTCTTCAAAGTTTCTCGATTATTTAGGAGATACGAAGATCTACATCACCTAGAATTGACTGAAAGCTGCGGTAGGGCTTAGTGATCAGTGCTGTGAAATTAGTATGTTTACGAGTTTTTGAACTTAGACTTTATTTAGGATTAAAAATCTTGTTCACTCCGCCATACCACTACGTTCAAGTTTTTTCTAAACCACGCATGCGCAATGCAGTGTGTGTGTGACATGGTTATCCCCGTCATGGTAACGTCAATGTGCCAGAAAAATTAACTCAAATACGGGCATTGTTATAACTCCAGTAAACAAGGACTATGGAATTTTCGGGACCTGGTACCTCGTTGATGTTGAAAAGGACCTTGCTATAAGTGATGATAATGTTGAAGAGGATCTGCTTACACATGAACACTGGCCATGACTTGTCTCTGTTAATTCTCATAAGTTGATTCCTGCTAGTGCAGCTCCTAGCCTCATGGACCATACCCCTACCTCCAACAAACGATGTATGGAACATGATTCAGATAGCGGTAATGAGCCATTATCCCCTGCTGCTAAAATTACAAAGTATGATGCTTCTTCTTCTTGAAAGTAATTTCTAAATAGTTCCCTGTCTTGACCTGCTTTTCAGAGCATACCTACCCAGGCTACAAAAACTGTTCTCCCTGCCTTTGTTCCACGTGCTGAATACATAAAGCTCCCATTTAGAGAGAATCCAGGGGTTAATGTGAAGCTTCGTTGGCTATTCTAGGTTACCAAGATGTTTACCCTTGTTCGGGAATTGGCTGAAGTTAAAATGTCTGCGGTAATTTCTCGATTTGTATACATTTCGAAGCATCGTCTGGATATCATAAATAGGGTCAAGGGTCGGAAGGTTCTATCACTTGTGTTAGATGTTCATGATGCTGTAAACAGACCCCGTAAGTTCCCTACATATCTCATCAATTGATATCCTGTGGATGTAGACCCTTCATTAGCTTAGGAACTGACGGGAGTACACACTGTACGTCGTTTCCTACAGGATGGGAAGTCCATCAATCATATTGTTATTACGTGGAGCCACCCAGATCCACCCCCGCATTTTGTTAACTTCTCCTTTCTCCCTTGTTTACCATCATGTGAACTACACAGAATGCCAGATGAAAAGCCGTGGTGCTTCAAATGCTTGGGAATTGGTCACATCTCACGATACTGTGCTGCCCCTGAAAAGTGTGCATTTTGTGCTGCTGAGCATGACAGTCAGACCTGCCGTCATCGCCCCCTGTACCACTTACAGTGGTTGACACTGCCTCGGCATCAACATCACGCTATTTACCTCTACCTACACCAGACACTTCCCATTGGAAATGCCCAAGATGTAATGAACCCGGAGTCAGTGTGTGGCATGGCTGTACCAGACAATCACGCACTGCATCAAACCAGCATATTGCACAACAGCTTCCAATGCCATCAATCAAACCCACCGTTACTCCCTCCTCACAAGTGTCTACACTTCGTAATGCTATAAATGTCCTCGAGTCTCGGTTTGTCTCCCTTACATCACATTTTGAAACCATTGAATTTTGTTTAGAGAGCATGGACAATCGCATGTACAGTCTCGTAGCCTCCTTTGACCATCTAACTTCTAAATTTGCTACTATTGATACCACACTACAATCTCTCGTTGAAGCTCAGCAGGTTGTTATCACATCAGTTACTACACTCACTGAGAAACTTGACTCACTTGCTCCACATGTTGAGAGTGTTACGAATCCCCATACAGGATCTTAGCCACGTGATACACCACCAATGTATACCCGTGTTACCACTGCCTCTTTATCTAGTGGCCGTTCTTCCAAGGGACATGTTTGATAACCAAGTGAAGCTTAATATTATCTTATGGAATAATTGTGGTATTACAACAGGGCAAAACTTTCGGCACTTAAGGTAATTGTACATGATCACCACCCATATGTTACTCTAATTCAGGAAGCTTTTATTGGTAATTCTCAGCAAAAGGAAGAGGCTCCCTCGCTCACTGGCTATGTGTCCTACGTCCATTTAGTAGGACATGGACTCATCTCCTGTGTACGTACTTCAATCCAGCATAGACTTCTCCCAAACTCTGATGATGAAGATACTACATTTCAATTATTTGAGATTAACGGTGGTGTAAGCAGCATATGACTCTGCATTTTATATGCAGCACCAGGTAGGATAAATACAACCAAGCTTTCAACTCCAACCCTCCGTGGTATGGTTTACATGAGAGATTTTGATACCCGTCATCCAGATTTGGGAAATCTTGCTGGCACTGTGAACTGCAACGGGAACCTACTTCTAGGATACATTCGTCGAAATCAACTAACTCACTGGGACACTGATGGATCTACGCATGCGAGAGGTGGTACTTTGGATCACATCTTGACCTGTGGACTCGTACCTTCCTGAGTCAAGTGTATAATGGTTCCTACACTCTTCTCTGATCACTTTGGTCTCAGCATCCAATATTCCCTTCCCGCTACACCTACTCCAATACACAGTCACACTTGCATCACAATTCCGCCTAAGTACCAGCCTGCGTACATTTCATACATGACTACCGTTTTCCCTACATTTGACCTCCACTGTCCTGAGAAACTTTACACCTTACTTGTTAGTACCACACATGCTTTCGACACATGATACATCAGAAAGCCACATATCAGACATTGTGTTGGTACCATGGCACTGGACAATCGAATTTCTCAGGCAGAAAAGAAGGCGATGGATGATGGCCTTGCCTTTATGAGACAACCAAATCTGAGACTCTGCACCAATATCAACTATCAAGATATGATCTAGTTGCTCTACAACAATGTGTACAAACAGGTTCCTGGCACAAATTTACAGACATCATCAACCATCAAACAAGTATCGGTTCTATTTGGCACCTCATCAACAGGATTGTAAAGAATAAACCTCCATGTGTCCTCCACCACAGTCCTGCTCAGTATGCACAGGACCTTATTAATGAGTGGTCAGCACAGTCACAAACCATCAACCTTCCAGCTCATATAGAAGACTCTCTCTTCTCACAAAAAAAAACCATCGTGCCTTTCATCTCAGTTCTGCCTTACTGAGCAGTGATGAAGAGGACAATGTACCCATAACTTAGGAAGAGCTACGACGAGCCTTAGCAAGGTGTAAGAAGTCAGCTCCCAGTGATGATGGCATCACCTATGCAGTCCTTTGCACACTCATAAAAGTACCTGGCAGCCCTCTCCTCCAGGTCTACAACCTCTGCCTCTGCCTGGGATATATGCCCCTTGATTGGACTCATAGTACTATTGTACCCGTTTCCAAGCCTGGCACTAACAAATTTCGTCCTATCTCCCTCACCTCCTGTTTCTGCAAATTATTTGAGCGTATTCTTTATTTTAGACCAGCTTATTGATTTTAGAATCAAGGTAAACCTTTTGAGGTGGATACGTAGATATCTTTGAAATAGAGTCTCTCGTGTGCTGTTTAAAGGAGCATTGACCACTGCAAAGGAACTTGAACTTGGTACTCCACAAGGGGAAGTACTTAGTCCATTTTTATTTAATATTATCCTTCATCGCCTTCTCTCCTTGCTTCCTAATACTGATAACACAACCATCACTTGCTACGCAGACGACATTTGCATTCACTCAACATCTCCGGATCACTTGCTACGCAGACGATATTTGCATTCACTCAACATCTCCGGACCACTTGCAACGCCTCCTTTCTTCCTTCTACGAATCAGCATCCTACTGAGGCCTTATCATATACCCAGTAAAAAGTAGAATCTTCTCCCCAAGGCCAGCAAGAAATCTACCAGAATTTACTGTGGGGAACAATGTTGAATTTATGCACACAACATATCTATTTGGGAGCACCAGTGAGAACTGCACCATATATTCCAGCAAAACAGAGAGTACATCCTATTGTTCAAGATCTGCTGGCCCGGTTACAGTGACGCCTAATTCCTCTCAAGTGGCTTACTAATTATTCTGCAGGAGTATCTATACCAGTCGCCAGAACCATATATATTGCTTTCATCCGCTTAGTGATAGATCATCTTTCCCCTGCACTATGTAACCTCTCCAGATCAACTCTACAGCCTCTTGAAAAATTCCAGAACCAAGCAATGAGATTCAAACTAGGATGTCGAGCCTCCACTAGAATTGTAAACATCCAACACGAACTCCGTCTCCCTTCACTCATTGAGAGAATATACTCCAATGTCACCTACTTCAGTATCAAATGCCTGTATTACCCTCACCTGTCTCCTCACTATTCAAACATCATCAAAACTTTTCTCTATCTAGATGCACCTCGTCCACAACTACGCCAAGGGGGACGTACACTAGTTAGTACAGTCTGTTCAAACATTCAGGGGCTAGTACAGTGCTAACGTGTTTGCCTAGCATTTCGCATGGCAAGAGATCGATCCCCGCCCAGGACCGTGAGTTTAAGCTGTTTACTGGGGAGGCTACTGGTGTGGTAGGGCACCACAGTGGGGGGTTGGGCTTGCCCGGCTGACATTCTGGTGAGCATCTATTCTGATGGAACCGGAACTGAAACCAGTCACCTTTAACCTTTAACCTTTGTCATCAACATAGTGGCAGAGAACGTAGATAATGGCCTTGCACACTGGCAGACTCCTGTGCAGGCAATCTTTTACACTGCAGTCTCTAAGACTAACTTGCCTCAGCTTCAACAACCGCGTGCATTGGAAACCATCAACAGACTATCCTCGTCCCTCACTGAAGCCCATCACTTCTACACAGATGGCTCCCTGCAGCTGAATGTCACTGCTGGATGTGCTGTTTTCTCCCCCACTTTGAAATCCCGCCAGAGGGCTGGACAGGCTGTCACCTCCCAAAGTCATGAAGCTCCACATATTGTGAACTACATGGACCTCTAGATTTAGTTATTTTAATCACATAGTCCAGAAACAACGGCTTTATCATCTGCGACTCGCAACCAGCACTCCAAGCCCTTTCATCACATAAGCCAGCATACCAGCCCCTGGTTACATATATACATAGGCAACTTGACATGGCCGACATGAGCTCACTGGTAGTGCACTTGCAATGGATTCCCTCTCACGTGGATCTTCTGGCTAACAACACTGTTGACCACCTCGCAAAGGCTGCCTGTCAACTGGATCCTCCAGAGACTGATGCTCCCACTCCATCTCTCTTGTGCTGCAGAAAAAGGGTGTGCCAAGCTGCTCGCTCACCTACTCATCATTGTTGTAAGGCCAAAAGAGCCACCAGTGTATCAATGCAGCATCATGATCACTTCTTTCATCACCAACACAAGTATCGTCACAGTGGACTCATGGTTCGTCAAAATAACAGGGTTTGTGAGCGTCTTCGGCTGGGTTGGCGATCAGTTTGGTGTGTGGCTGACCAAGATGGAGTTCCTCACTTCTCCTCCTGTAGGTTATATGACACACCTAACGCTAACACCCTCGAACACTATGGCTTGGAATGTCCACTTGTTAGTGATATATTACCCCAAAGACTCACAATAGTTGATATATGAAAAAAATTATTATTGACAGATAATAATTTGCTCGATGAGATCCTCATGCGCCGTTCTCAGTTTGGTAGACACTGAATAATCAACTGTTTTGTAATATTAACTAAAGATAGGTACAACCTACCTACGAAATCAAACTAAATTTAATTTGTATTCCATATGAATTCATTTGTATAACAGTTAATATATAGAAATGAACAATATTATTTTTGATATGTACTAAATGTCTGTCCATACTTTATTTTTTATTCCTTTGTTTAACCTTCATTATATACTTTAGATGTAAACAATATTATTTTAACATGTACTTAAATGTCTGTATATACTTTATTTTTTTTCTTTTGTCATAACTTAATTACAATGTAAATGCAAACAGTATTACTGTTACCATGTACTCAAATGTCTGACACCAATGGTCGCAATAAATTGATTAAAACAAACTCTCTCTCTCTCTCTCTCTCTCTCTCTCTCTCTCTCTCTCTCTCTCTCTCTCTCTCTCTCTCTCTCTCTCACTATAGTCAGTTTAAAATAAACTCAGACATATGCTCACATTGGCGTTTTATTAAAGAGAGATAAGGTACTAAGGGGAATAAGAGGCTTAGTATGGACCCATGAAAGTGACAGAGCTAAAATTCCTTCCTCATTATATATCTTGTTTCTAGTGAGTAAAGTGGTGATCTACATTACCAAGATATTATCCTTGCTGTTCAATATATTATTATTATTATTATTATTATTATTATTATTATTATTATTATTATTATTATTATTATTATTATTATTATTATTATTATTATTATTATTATTATTATTATTATTATTAGCTAAGCTACAAACCTTGTTGGAAAAGCAGTTTCAGCTTCATGCCCATAATTTGCACTATACACTAATAATTCTAAAATCTCTGTTAAGCGATTCACCAATCCCAGATCTGCATTCTGGAGATTGAATTGATGCAAAGAGAATAGCATCATCTGCATATGCAACAAACCTTTTTTCTAAGCCAAACCACATGTCATGTGTATATAATATGAAAAGAAAGGGGCCAAGAACACTCTCCTAAGGAACACCAGATATCACATGCCTATACTCACTATGGTGCACATCAACAGCAACCCTTTGTGATCTATTACTTAAGGAAAGACCCACCTACTCCAAACTCTTTGAGTTTGAAAATAAGGGCCTTATGATTAATGCGGTCAAAGACAGCACTAAAATCAAGACCGATCATACAAACTTCCTGACCACATTCAAGGGATTTCTGTACAGAATCTGAGATTGTAATAAGGGCATTACATGCACCAAGTCCTTTAAAAAAGCCAGCTTGCAAATTAGGAACAGATGTTTAGCTTCAACAAACCTATTAAAACGCTTTACCAAAAAACGCTCAAAATCTTTAGATACTATGGGAGTTATGGAAATTGGGTAGTAGTCAGCTGGACTTGAGCTACCAGAAACACATTTGCATAATGAAGTAACATCACTAATTCTCCAACAAGTGCTAAACGAATCTTTCCTCGCTAACTTACTCAAAATAACATATAACATGGGAGCTAAAATATCTGCAGTCTACGTAAAAAAGGAAAAATGTAATTTAGATCTACACTTCCATAAGCATCAAGGTCCAATAAGATTACTTTTATTTCACGAGATTGAAAAAATAAATTTGTTAGTTTTGCCTCAGGAAGACAGGAATGAGGAAGATCAAGTTTCTCAATAACTCGGCTTACTGTTAAACACATTAGCCAAAAGGGTTGCTTTTTCCTTTGGACAGTGAGTGACAGAGCCATCTGGTTTAAGTAAAGGAAGACTGCTGTATCTACACCAAAGAGTGCAGATTTAAGGGTAGCGCACCACTTATGTTCTTGGGTTGTACCAGAAAGGGTTCCTTTCATGGCTAAATTGTATTACATTTCAGTTAAAGCATAAACTCTCAGCTACATTCGGAAATGGAAATTTTTTAAGTTTCAAAATCGGACAGTCTTTCATCATATGTGAAGAATTTTGGATTCTTTGAAATGCACTGATGATTACTTACATCTGAAAGAGTATACCATCCTCAGTGTGAAAAATGCCGTTTATTAAATAACTCACAAAGGATATAAACAAATATTTCAGCATATTTACAACACCCAACAACTACATATACTTCATGTATACTCTTGGTTGTTTTGAATCATTGTATCGATGGCGTTTAGATGTGTATAAAAAAAATTATTTACATAACTTATTCTTGATCGTACAATAACATGGACAACTCATGACATGTGATATTGGGCCTGGTTTCACTAAGAGACTTATACGTTATCCACAAAATGTTTATCACCGAGAGTTCTAAGGAAAAGCCCAATGAAGATTTCCTTTTTTTATTCTCTTCCAGGATCAGGCAATAGCACTTCATAGTCTAGCAATGTCTTTTCTTACAATTGTATGTGACCAAAGATGTCATTGATTGGTTCCAAGACCTGACTTACCTGAAATAATTGGATTTTAAGATGATTAGTCACTATATTACATAATCCAAGAAAAGTGAGTACCCTTTTAGACAAATTCGCTTGATGTGACATAGTTTCTTTAAAAATCATTATGTCAGCTGTAGAGAAATAACAACATGCTTTCCAAGACAACTATTTATCTCCATATGCAAGCAGAATATTTATCATTACACAAAATGGACATTTCACATAATGATATCTAACCACGAACCCTGGATTACAGTCTAGATAAGACAAATACAAGAGATAATTAAATGACAAACGCACCACATCAGCTGGATGTTACGATGGCATTCCACTGAAACAACACCTACCTATTTCGTTCTTCTATTTGTCTTAACAGATGTTTTTCGTTTTAAAATGGAGTCTGGACAGATATTAAGGCTACTTGATTCTCCTCATAGTGTTAAGTAGGTTTCAAACACAAAAAATTAATGTAGATCAAGTCGATAATTGAAATATCATTAACTGTTTTTTTTCTAAAAAGGGTGGCCAAGTCCATATTATTATTATTATCACTAGCTGAGCTACAACCCTATTTTGAAAAGCAGGATAATATAAGCATAAGTACTCCAACAAGGAAAAATTGCACAGTGAGGAAAGGAAACAAAAAAATAAATGAGTTACAAGCGAGGTAATGAACAATTAAAATATTTCAAGAACCATGACAACATTAAAATAAGCCTTTCACATATAAACTATAAAAGAATAAAAAAAAGACAAATAGAGATAAAATCGAATAGTGTGCCCGAGTGTACCCTCAAGCAAGTGAAATCTACCCCAAGCCAGTGGAAGACCATGGCACAGAGTCTCTGGCACTTGCCAAGACTAGAGAATAATGGTTTTATTTTGGAGTGTCCTTCTCCTTGAAGAGCGGCTTACCAAAGCTAGAGTCTCTTCTACCCTTACTAAGAGGAAAGTAGCCACTGAACAATTACAGTATATTACCTAACCCCTTATGGAAGAAAAAATTATTCATGAGCATGCAGTAAAACATAGTATCATATCGAGAATAACATTTGACCAGCCCCTGTACTGGAAAGCAAGTTAAGATCATTGTTGATGAGCCTCAGAATAGCCATTTGAAGGAAATAGTACTCTTGTTAGGCTACTTTCATGCTCTAATGAACTTGTTGGGTGCAATTGGATCTATCATGAATGGTATAGGCCTAAAAGTCATTTTATAGACGGTATATGGTGAAAACTCTTTAGGTCATATAACAGGAAAATCTGTACAAAAAGCTATTTGTCGTCTAAATTGCTGAACCAAAAAACTGTATCAGATCTAGTTAGCAAAAGGACAGAGGTTGCATCATTGGTTATTAAGTATGAGGATGCATACTCATCATTATTGTCAAATCAACCATCCTTGGAGAGTGTTATGACATCAGATTAAGTGGTTAAAATTAATCTGTAATTGGGAAAATAGAAGTCGGAGTTAGTGGTAACTCAAAGACAAGTCATCTGGGGTTAATTATCAGAACAGTTTAGGAGTTGCAAGAAGACTGATCAATACAGACCATACTGGATCTTGATTATTAAATTTAAGCGCTGTTTCTGAGTTTCTCCAATTATTTGCATCAGCTGGCCACTACACTTATCTAAAATCTGAAAATTTCTATGTCCAAGGGATGAAGGAACTATAGCTCACGCATCCAGACGTGGTACAGAAATTTTCCAATGCTGTTTATGAGATCCGTCATAGTGATCGGCACTGGGCAGACTCTAGTTCTGTGCTTGCTATTGAATAAACTTAAATGAGGTCACTAAAAACTTCAGGTGGACTGACTTGAGGACGTGGTATGACAGAAACACAGAGGTCATTGTAGACATTGTCAGATCATGTCACTGCTGAGTATAACAAGGTAATGTAGGAAGTAAACAACCTTTCCTACACTACCAGTGATAAACATAAATATTTGACCAAATCAAGGATCTACAAAGGATAAAGACCAAATTACTATCTTGTTCACCCTTTTCAGAAGACTCCTCATAGTGGAATGTAGTCAGTGGTGTAGTGGTATATCACAACGTAAATGTTCTTGAATATAAGTCCATTGGAAAGAAAATCATTGAAAAAATTATTGAGCTGTCTGCTTTTAGAAAATATAAAGCCATAACACTGGGTGATGTTTCTGCAATCAAGGTTGCACCATATTAAAGTATTGATCCTGCCCTAATATTTAAAGAATATTGGTTGGGGCAGAAATAGGCAAGCTTTCACATGTTTTTGGATATGAATTTAGCCCACTCCTTCCATGTCTTTTTGACATTGGAAATGTATTTCGTAAATCAGATAAACCTCAGCTTGCTCACGCCATCTCAGATCATTTGAAAGAAGCAGGTGTATATCCACTTGCAGGAATCCGTGTTAACAAAAACAAAACTCAAAACAGGAATCCGTCCATTAAAAATACCTTCGATGGAATTCGATTTTCAAATTTAAAACCTCAAACATATTGTTCATAAACTGGTAATCCACCAAAAAAAAAATTTATACCTAATAGCCTAATGTGGTAATCCACGAATAACAATGGATGAATTCACAATAAAAGTGGTAATCCACTGTAAAAGCAAAACTTTTAACGGTAAAAAAAAAGAAACCGAAAACAAAATTGGAAAAATCGTAATTTCTTTGGATCCCGAGATTTATTTTTAACAAGGTCTTAGAAAGAGAAGTAATTCAATCCAATGTAATAAATCAACTCATGTTCAGATGTGAAAAGGTTGACTCACCTCAGTACTCCTGCCGTTCACTAAATTGCTGTTGCTCCTACTGCCCCAAAAGTGGCATAGTGTTGGTATCACTAGGGGTTTATCCTTCCATGAGCGAGAGCTGTACAGATGTCAACCATACAACAAGGATTTTGCCTGAAAACTGTCTTGGGAACTCCGCTCGCCTCGACAAATACTTCCAGCTCACGGACAACAGCATAATCTTAGGCCAAAGACTATATACTGAAGGAAGATAGGAAGGCTCAGGCTTTTAACACACAAATGAGTGTGCTATGAAAAGATGCCAAATACTCCCATGCGAAACGAATGGCTCCATCTGTTGAGCGAGCAACCAAACATTCAGAGCGGTAATGCTTACGGGTATATAGGATGGAATTCGATTGTAAATTTTGCGACATATTTGTTCATAATTTGCATTACTATGTCAGTATATTTTACTCATATATTCATGATATTCTTGAACTTTAGGTAACTAAATTGAAAATTATGGTTCTCAGTCTATTTTTCAGAAATTCAATAGCTATATCTCTTATGATTTAGTTAATTTTCTTACAAATTTAAGTATTGTACAGTATATTACAACCATTTTAAATGTTCTATACAATACCACATTCGAATAAATTAAAACATACTGTATATCTGATTTGTTAAACTTAGCCACAAATGCTTATGTGTAGGCATACATTTAATTATAGTTTGTAGGCCACTGTAAGATGGAGAGATATTAGGTGTATAAAAACACAATTGTACTTTACTTTTTATTGAAATGGAAAGGCATGATGCTCTCATGTATAGTTTAGTATTATATACTAATAAATGTATAAATGTACAATCAAAAGGATCAAAATAACACAAAATTGTATCACACATAAAAATAATCAAAAGGGGGTTGGAAATAGAAATAAGGTAGCATACAAGCCAACAAAAAAATAAAAAAAAAGAAAGATTTACTGTGGATGCCTTGCCTTAATCTTCCATCCAATATCAATGGGGCTTACTCATTAGCAGCACACACTGCATGTATTATACTGTTTGTACGCACCGTTCTTTGTCCTTAGGGAACCTGTGAAATACCAAATAACTATCGGTTTCTTTTTGTTTATGGCACACAACACACTTGTGTGACTTCTTTACTGCCGGCGCCATGATTTAGTTTGAGTCAACTGTCAAATTCTGAATATAAACAAACAGACGACAAACGATGTATACCCACAACGCCATCTGAAATCGGAGCAACCAACTATTGTGTTCACTTTGGAGTTGCCAACTAGCGTATTAACATTCTATTTTCAGCCTTCCTATCTTCCTTCAGTATATAGTCTTTGTCTTAGTCGGCAGATCACTATTAACAAGGTTGTTTAGAGGAACTAAAAGTCAGCCCCGCTGAACACTTGAACATGATAAACATACTATTACGAATAATATTTAGGAAGTTTTATACTTATCTTATACTTAACAACAAAAGAAATCACTTACAACTTCTCCAATCTTGGTTCACAATAAAATATTTTCTACAATATATATATATATTATATATATATATATATATATATATATATATATATATATATATATATATATATATATATATCATACACACACACACACACACGCATATATATATATATATATATATATATATATATATATATATATATATATATATATATATATATATATATATATATATATACACCGTATATCATAAGTGTTTCTTCGCCTGGACTAGATAAGTCAAGCAATGGACCTACACTTCAAAATGTAGACCGGTGCTACAAATTTAAGATAAAATACGAAATTGATAATTTTTGATAAAGGAGAACTAAAAGTCATTGAAAAAAAAATAGGTAACTTTTTCAGTAGGTTGATGCAGCACTAATACCTTTTGTGAAGATAGTTGGGCAGGGATGCATTTCTTTTGTTATATTTTATATCTTTTAACAAGATCTGAATTTCTATGACAAATATGTATTACCTAATTGTTAACACCAAAATATCTGTTTCTGATATATTAAACTAAACCCTTGTCACATGCGTCTTTATCATTATTATAGATGGAATTGTTGTTGCTACTAGATTGGTTTGTACTGACTCATAAAATCTAGAACTGAGCGACAGCACGGGGACTGAAGTTGTCTTTCAGTGCCATCATGAACATTTGAGTGATATATAGAATGTAATATATGATTAAGAATATTGTCTAAGAATACACTTTCACTCATCATGGCATATAATTCACATAATGTCATTAATCAGATTCAGTTGACAAAACAGTCTTTTGAAACGCTATCACAGGAGATCAATTGATAAGTAGCAGCTACTATACGCTGGTTGAATGAATCGAATCATATTACCCAAACCTAACATTGATATCTAAAATGCTAAGCACCGAATACTGTGTAATGAAGCATAATCGGATTATTATCAGAAATTTTATATAAGTTATAAAATCACAAATTACACTGAAATAACACCTATTAAATCTAATGATAAACTAATAACGCTCAAATTTCATAATAGTTGCTTTTTGAGAGAGTGTTAGATGGACGTTGTCTCCTAATAGGTCCTCGACGAAGTGAAACAAAGGTCTATAGAAAATCAGCTCCAACTAAGTAAAGAGTTTAGTTATAAATTCGTTACGAGTCTTTGAGAATTGATTACAAATAATTTTGTGTTGATTTGAGGATATATATCATACTAATTCCTTCCTCCCATATATATGTAACACGCTTTATATGGAATAAAGTGAGTTATCTTATGTAAGCAAATATTAAAGGTTTATACAGAACAGTTCCATTTAGTGTTTCTCTCATTGCTTTTATTATCATAATCAGGATCATCATCATCATTATCATTATCTTCAATGTTATTATTACCATAACCATAAATATCAATTATTATTTTCACACAGCAGTATTAGGTTATTGCTATAGCACTATACATTATAAATGCATTCTCTTACTGAGTTTCTTTATTTTTCAATTAATATATATCTATTTATTGTACTTAATCAAGGCAGGTTTTTAGATGAGAGAGAGAGAGAGAGAGAGAGAGAGAGAGAGAGAGAGAGAGAGAGAGAGAGAGAGAGAGACTTAATATTACTAGTATATATATATATATATATATATATATATATATATATATATATATATATATATATATATATATATATATATGTAATATTCCTATCTTTATGCCAGAATCTACAGACGATTAGATTAACAAGATTAATGCAATTTTAAATTTATATCCTCAATTTGCCACAAAAATTATCATGAATGTCACAAAATGAATGTGAGAAAGAAAGATTATCCTCCTCAAATGAACTATTGATCAACAGTTTATCTTCCATTACATACATTTTTCTTCCTTTTACCCAAACGACATTAATTGAACCCTTTAAACAATCAAGATGACTGAGACTATTAGTGATAAAGCGCTTCAGCCTCTGCTGACAATTGGTCGTCCTCCACCACAGCTGGCAAACTTAGTTCAGACTAGGAGTCAATGCCTTAAATCACATTGATCAACTCCGTTATGGCGACTTACTACTGGGACGTTCGTACGAAAGAAAGATTCATTAAAAACAGAGAAATTCCGACTCAACACCCACACAGACAGATATACATACATATATATATTGTAATATAAATAAATAATTCTGTTTTGAATAGTTCGGGAAAGAGATTGACTAGACAATTGTTCAAATGCCAGTTAACTACTTGTTCCCCATTTGTTGGCAGGAACGAAGGTTTCGGAGGTCACGTCACAGTAACGAGAATTATAGTCGGCAGTGAGAAGGTGTCTGTCTTCAAGGAAGGTCACTGATACTTTTGGAAGATACGGTGTTGGATCCGGTGTTTCGCCGTTGAGTTTGGAGCAATCAATTCCGTTCCCATGTGATGGTTGTGGCTGTTTGAGAAGCAGCATGGGCCCTCTCGAGTTACGTTGGTGTGGCCTGTTTAAATGAGGGAATTTCAGGAGTGTGGCTTCATTCCTGGATTGTAATTTCCAGGTGTATCTTCGTATCGGTGGCTGAAGAAGAACCTCTCACTCAAGAAATTGTTTTCGAATACTCTCTATTCACTCTGAGACCTCTAGAACTGCTTGTTTGAATGTCAGCTAAGTTTTGTTTTTTATTATATTTATTAATTATTTTTCCATGAATATTACCTGAGCTCTTAGATACCGGTCGTATCTGCAAGTGTTTGTTATTTAAGCATAATAAAATGCTTTGAAGTGTTGTTTTGTGTGTAATTCTCCTCCTCATAATTAAACCTGTTTTTAAATATGTGTTGTGGTTGTTCATGATGTGAACATCGTAACATATTTGGGGGCCTGTCCAGGAGCAATGAATTTCAATTTAAGCAAAACAGGTTTAATTGAGGAGTTTATTAATTGTTGTAGGTTTGAGAGAAGTTATTTAGTTGTTTTATAGCCATTGTAACCAATCATGTCTGAGTCTGAAACGGAGTATTTAGAAAGTGACTTTGACGTAAAGGAATTTCTGTCGTCCTTACCGGGGGTTGCAGCTTTTTAAAGTCTGTGTAAACGGGAACTTGTGTTAATTGCTGATTATCTAGACATAGGTTTTACTATGGATATGAAAAAGGATGGTTTGATAAAGGGTTTGATAGGACATTTAGGTATTGTAGAGGAGAAGGCGGAAGTTTCAAGTGTAAAGGAAAGTGATAGCATAGAAGCTTTGAAACTTAGAATAAAGCTGAAGGAGTTAGACATAGTTGCCGAACGTGAAAGAGTAGCTGCTGAACGTTCAAGAGCGGAGGAAAGGGAGAAAGAGAGGAAACTTGATCGTGAAAGAATGGAACACGAACTAAATTTAGAGGAAATTAAAGTAAGACACAGACAAGGTAGTGGAGATTTCGATTTAGCTAAATATATGAAGATGGTTCCCCCTTGTGATGAAAATGAAGTAACTAATTATTTTATTACTTTTGAGAAAGTAGCGAAAGGAATGGGCTGGCCTAAGACCTCATGGTCTATGCTATTACAGTGTGCATTGAAAGGTAGGGCTCAAGAGGTATTTTCTAGCTTGTCTGAGGAGATTTGCGGTAGTTATGACGAATTGAAAAAGTGTATTCTCAAAGCATATGAATTAGTGCCAGAGGCTTACAGGTTGAAATTTCGTAGGCTTTTAAAACAGGTCAGACTTACGTAGATTTTGCTCGTATAAAAGCCAAATTGCTTGACGATTGGTTGAGATCTAAAGGAATCTGTGATTTTAAAGGGTTTAAACAACTAATATTATTAGAAGAGTTTAAGAATTGTTTATCTAAGGATTTGAAGGTACACTTAGAGGAGCTTCAGGTTGAGAGCTTAGAGAAATCTGCCATTGTGGCAGACGAGTACTCGCTGACGCACAAAATATTTGAAGGGAAAAATCTGGTTAAGGGTAGAAGCAGCAAAGAGGGTTTTCAGGAATTGAAAAGTGGTAAGAGTAAAACTGAAAACGCAAGTGATTTGGATAATAGTATTGTAGCTCCAGTATTGAAAGGTAGTAGTTTGCCTAGTGAGCATAGGATGCCAATTAAGTGTTTTAACTGTGGTAAACTGGGCCATAGAAAGGCCGACTGTTGGTCCTTAAAGGACGGTAATAGAGAGCACAAACCAGTTGCTTTGGTAAGCAGGGTAAGTGCTGATAGAGAGATTAGTGCATTAAGTGAGGGTGAGAAAAGCCCTGGGCTCTCTGATTTGGAAAGATATAAGTCATTTATGTCTTATGGTAGTGTAGCTACAGAAAGTGGTAAGGGCAGGAAAGGATTAGTTATCCTTAGAGATACAGGGGCCCTACAGTCATTGATTTTGAAAAGGGCATTGCCTGAAGGTTTCGAGTATGAGGGTAAAGAAAAGGTATTGATTAAGAGTTTTCCAAAAGAGATAATCTCTTGTCTGTATGAGACTGTGGTTCTGCAGTCTGATTACGCGACGGGTCCGGTTAGGGTTGCTGTTGTGGAAGAATTTCCTGTGGAAGGAGTTGATTTGATATTAGCCAATGATATTGGTGGTAATAGGGTTTTAAGTAACCCACGGTTACTTAGTTATCCTCAGTTTTGTGCAAGCACAGAGAGCTTGGAAGGAGAATTTCCTGGTATTTTACCCATGTGTGCTATCACACGATCAAGGCGGAAATTGGAAGCTAGTAGGGATTCTAAGATTGACTTCTCGAAGTGTTTTCTGGGAAAATTTGGTGATTGTTCTGAACAAGGTAAGGTTTTAGCTGTGTCTAGAGAGAAATTCATAAAGGATCAAGAAAATGACCTAGAGCTAGCCGAGATAGCTGCAAAGGCTTTTTCAGATAAGGAAATTGAGAACATTCCAGTCGGGTATTATGTCGAAAATGAATTATTGATGAGAAAATTTAGAGCCTCTAAGGTTGCTGCCGATGAAGAATGGGAAGTGAATTATCAAATAGTCGTTCCTCCAAATTACAGACCCTCTATTTTACATTTAGCACATCAGAATCCATTTAGTGGCCATTTCGGAGTCAATAAAACTTTTTGCAAATTAACTAAACACTTTTACTGGCCTGGGATTCATTCTGATGTTAAAGAGTTTTGTAAGACATGCCATGTGTGTCAAATGATCGGAAAACCGAACCAAAAGTTGACTAAAGCTCCTCTTGAACCTATACCAGCCATGGAAGAACCATTCCATAGGGTAATAGTGGACATTGTTGGCCCATTGCCAAAGTCAAAAGGTGGAAATCAGTATATACTTACAATCATGGACAGATCCACTAGGTATCCTGAGGCCATTCCGTTGCGGAATGTCTGCTCTAAGGATATTGTAAATGGGATGTTACAATTTTTCACTCGGTTTGGATTGCCTAAAGAGGTTCAGTCGGACCAGTGTTCAAACTTCTTAAGCAATGTATTCAGACAGGCAATGCAGGAACTAGGTATCAGGCAGGTAACTTCATCAGCGTACCATCCTCAGAGCCAAGGGGCTGTAGAAAGGTATCATCAAACCTTGAAAACTATGTTGAAAAATTTTTTTTTGGAGAACAAAAGCCATTGGGATAAAGGTCTGCCCTTCCTTCTGTTTGCGTCCAGAGAAATCCCCAATGAGTCGTTAGGGTTTTCCCCTTTTGAGTTAGTATTTTGTCATCAGGTTAGAGGACCTTTAAAATTGATTAAAGATCAGTGGATTAATAATGTTGAAGATTCTAATTTGTTGGACTATGTTTCAGATTCCAGGGAAAGAATCAGGAAAACCTGGGACATAGCAAGAGATAACTTAATGGAAGCTCAGCAGAAGATGAAAAAATACTATGACTTTGGAGGCAAAAAGGTTGACAACAAACCAGGAGATGAGGTATTGGTATTTCTTCCAGTAGCAGGTCAGCCATTACATGCTAAGTTTTCTGGGCCTTACATAATAGAAAAGAAGGTAGGAAATACGGATTATGTTGTTCTTACTCCAGATAGGAGAAGGAAAAAGAAGTTGTGCCATGTTAATATGTTAAAGCCATATTTTTCAAGGACGCCAAAGCCAGTCTTGTTGAATATAAAGTTAGATAATGATAGTAATTAAGAGAAACTTAAACTTGAGACTGAGGTTGAAGACTGGCCTATTTCAAATTCAGAGGCTTTAAGGAATTTGAAGAATAAATTGGTTCATCTTGATGAAAGTCGAGGTCAGGAGTTGAGTGATTTATTCTACGATTATAAAGATGTATTTTCAGATGTTCCGGGCAGGACCTGCTCATTACAGCATGATGTTGATGTTGGCAATTCCAATCCTATTAAACAACACCCATATTGCTTGAATCTGCAAAAGGCATAGATTGTTGAACGGGAAGTAAAATATATGCTCGATCATAAATTAATTGAACATAGTAGTAGCCAGTGGAGTTCCCCTGTAGTACTTGTAAAAAAAAAATGATGGTCAATACCGTTTATGTTTTGATTACAGGAAAGTAAATGCAGTCACCAGGACAGATTCATTCCCAATTCCTAGGGTGGATGACTGTATTGATCGTATAGGAAAGGCCAGATTTATCAGCAAGTTTGACATATTGAAGGGTTATTGGTAGGTAGGTTTGACAGACAGAGCCAAAGAGATATCTGCTTTTGTTACACCCACTGGTTTATATTCCTGCAATGTCATGCCATTTGGAATGAAAAATTCGGGTAGTACTTTTCAGAGACTCGTGAATATGATTACCAAAGACCTTGAAGGGTGCACTACGTATATAGATGATGTGGTAATTCTTAGTGATATGTGGGAAGAGCATGTCAAAAGAATTGCTGCATTTTTACAGAAACTCAGAGAAGCGGGTTTGGTAGTGAATTTAAATAAATGTGAATTTGGGAAAGCCATAGTAGTTTATTTGGGGCACGAAGTTGGTCATGGCAAAGTAGCACCAAAAGATTCAAATATTAAAGCAATTTTAGACTTTCCAGTCCCCAAAGATAAAAAGGGAGTAATGAGATATCTAGGTCTTGCCGGGTATTATAGGAAGTTTGTGGCTAATTTTGCAGATTTAGTTGCACCACTAACAAATTTGTTGAGGAAAAGGGTCGACTTTAAATGGGATAACCAGTGCCAGGAAGCTTTTGATAAAGTAAAATCTATTTTGACTACTTCCCCTATTCTGAAAGCACCAGATTTTTCTATTCCTTTCAAACTAGCAGTGGATGCCAGTGACATTGGTATTGGTGCAGTATTACTGCAGGAAGACGACACTGGGGTAGAGCATCCTATTGCTTATTACTCTAAGAAACTGAATGATTCTCAGAAGAAATACTCCACCATTGAGAAGGAAACTTTGGGTTTAATTTTGGCTTTACAACATTTTGAGGTATATACCAGTACCACCTCTTCATTAACCGTGTATACAGACCATAACCCATTAAAATATTTGAATCATTTCAGGAACAATAATCAGAGATTAACAAGATGGAGTCTATTTTTATAACCCTACGATTTGAACATCCAACATATCAAAGGAAAGGAGAACGTCATTCCGGATGCATTATCGAGGATGTGACTTGATATATTTTTGACCTGATTTTCTTGGATGCAAAATATATATTACATATATATTTTTTCCTTTTTAGGGGGGAGGTGTAATATAAATAAATAATTCTGTTTTGAATAGTTCGGGAAAGAGATTGACTAGACA